>NC_051160.1:100016051-100161263 GCF_013339745.2 Dermacentor silvarum
AAACGTGAGCGTACGTTAACCTCTTCTGAGACCGTCTGATACTCTGAGTTTAGACTTCCGTGCTACAGAACATTCGGGTATAATTTAAGTGATAGTGGATAAACGGACACATGCACAGCTTTGCATGTCTGCAGATTATCACCGCTAATAAATGGCGACAGCCCCCCTACCCATACCTTCTGTCAGAATAAAGCATATTACGCACATTTTCCGGTGATACTGCAAAGTGTCTATATTTTCTGGCTCAAAACAATGGAGTCACTTTGATAGGGAGACCCATACGAATGGAGAAGTCAATTAAGTGAGGATTCACTCTAAACCTTTCCTGTGTTTTTTTTTATATATGACTAATAAGATTTGTACTTATGCTGAAGAAAAGAAACGCGGATTATTTCAAACGAAAACTTGCTTTGCCTCTTCTTTTGAGTTACGGGGCTGCTGTCTTGCCAGTATAGATCTTGCCGAATGCGTGATTCATGCTGAGTGCAATGTAGTCGTCATACCATGAACGTCGTGTAATTATCATCCCTGCGGCCTACTGTCTTACAAGTTTGGGCAGTAGTGGACGTTTTGCCAACAATCACCCGATATGGTACGAGTCGAGGCAACCCACGGCAGCAGGTCTTGCACGTAAGCACGGATATGATCTCCAAAACCAACACCCCATGAGAGCGGCCCGAACATCATTTCTTTTTTCGCACATGAGGGCTTCAACGTGGATTTAGGACGCAGGCGCTTTTCCCAAGCGTATCATCCCTGAAGGAAGCCGAACGCCAGGTTGGGGTACGCTTGTGCCCATTTGAACCAGTGGGTGCACGGCGGCGGTGGGAACCGAACCCACAACCTCCCGAAGCCGAGGCGGGCGTTCTACCACTAGGTCACGGTTGCAGTTGTCTTTCTTTATCACTCATTTACACTGTGATCATTCCTTCGATCTCATGTCACCATCATTATTCAGAAGTAGTCACTCTGTCGCCGTCACTAAGTTGCTATATCATCCTGATCATTCCGCCATCTTCAAGCCAGCATTGTCATACCGTAATTGTTGTTACATCACATCGGTATCTCATCTTCATGTGACGTCGCCATTGCGTCATCGTCAAGTGTTACCCTCGTGCCATTGTGGTTATTTCATTGTCGTCGTCTTGTCGTAGTGATTTAATGCCGTCATCTGGATTGTTATCATGCCTTTGTTATCACGCCACCTTCATGTTTACGCCTTCTTCCTAGCATTATCGTCACGCAGTCGTCGACACCTTGTCGCTGCCATACAATTGTCATTCCAACATCGCCATACTAACGGAATTATTTTACAATTATTTTAAAAAATTCTTATTCCAACATCCCAGGCCAGCAAGCCTCCAGCTATCTCGGACAATTGTTCATAGCCATACACATTTATCTTTCTCATATTATATGTAAACCACATGAGCTTGGCTAGTTAACTGTTCTTGTAAGCCTCTGGACGGATACACAGACGAGCCAATAACGCATCCTTTGTGGTTTCGGTTCTATGTCGGAGCTCACACATTAACAACGGCCATAAGAAAATTCTCGCAATAATTTCCGAGTTCTCAGGCACCTTTATGTTGTTTTTAACCAAATTATTGTGCCTTTTGAAAAAATAGTATACAATATTCCATATCATTTTCTTATTTACTCTACGATAGAGTTTCATAGCTGGCTGCCGCTTCATCATGCCTATCGACTGTGCTAGCTTCTGGTTATCGACGATACGTCTCAGCAGCCTTCTTGATGCCATTATCCCCGCAGGAGGCGCTCAATATGTGATATTTGATGTGGTTCTTCTCAAATATGGGTGTAAATTTTTTTGAGAATACAAGAATATTACCCCATAAGATTGATGATGCTAAATATGACACGAATTATATGTCGACTACCGCATGACTACAATAGCATGATATGCTGAAATGAGGATGACTGATGGCGATGACGGTTTGTCGACGCTGGCATGACTGACCATGGTACGACGAAGGTTGAACAACAACGACGCAATAACTACGACAGAATAAGATCGAGGTCATACTGACAAATATATGACGAATATGTTATGATGACAGTTGAATCAGTACCCCCAAAATGATGACGACGGAAAGACCACGACGGCATGATGGCTACTCTTGGACGACGTCGGAATGGCAACAATGGAATTATGATGCCGGTACGTCGATCACCATTCGAAAATGGCCGGTGGCGTTATGAAAATTTGACAATACTGTGACGGCGTCGTCATATTGAAGATGGCGAAAGTCTGACAATTACATGACAACGAAGCAATGATGGCCATGGTACGAAGGTATGCACGCGAAGGTAGGCAATGGTAACATAACAACGTGGGTTGGCGATGGAGTTCATGTCCGCGCTTACATGCATCACCTGGCACAGCGGGCAACCTTAATTTGAAGTACATCCGGCATTTCTTTCCACTATGTCCGGTACTAGCCAATCTCCCAAGACTGCATCCAAGCGCTAGTTGGGATGACAATTGTACGAACAACTGCGTGCCAACGACATTACAATCAGTACGACCCACACATTCGGCAAGAGCTACTGATTAATAGAGCAGCCAGCCGCCGCAGGAAATTGAAAGAACAGGCATAGGAAGCATCGCGTTAAAAGATTTTTGAGGTAGCTTAGGTGAGATCATTGAAATATCGCTTTCTTAATTTTTCAATTGTTTTCTGTGAGCGGCAATCTGCCAAGGTTTTTATTTTTATTGGCTTTGCTTGAAGACCGCTTGCTCATTTTAATGTCGTCCAAGAGATGAGAAAATCTTATAGCTTACATAGTTGAGGGTGTATGTCCCGCGAAGCTTCTCACTTTGATATTGCTCCAAAAGGATCAGACGCGGGCACACAGATGCAAGCCATCGCCGTTACTCCTGGGCAATATAACTGAAGCTGTGAATTTGGCAGCAAAGCTTACTATACAACCATCCCACGGTTTCGCCTGGGTTGGTCGATAGGTTGCAGATAGGGGTTCTCGATGCGTGAATAAAACCTCACTACTAAAAGAAACGCGCGTCCGGCAGTTAGGTTCGAACCTCGGCCTGCCAGTACCACAACCTGAAACTGTAACCATAATTGTACGAACTTTTTTTTCGTTATTGCGTGCAAATGTCAGCAATGTCGATTGAGCAATTTTCACATTACCTTCAGACACACACGCGAAGATCAAACGCATACATGCTACACAGTCCAATGAAGGTTAACAATCGGGAAAACAAAGAAAAACGTCGAGATGCGAGAGCCCCTCCGGAACGGAATGAAATGGTTCGACCTCACTAAGCATTTGAGCAGCATCTTCTCTAAAGACATAAATTGTTGATCATGTGGCCTAAAGATAATGATTAATGTCCTAATAATATGAAATAATCATGTGTTGTATTATTGAGTATTTTTTTACAAGGGGAAGCGGATACCGCAAAATGTGAGAAGTTCTGTTTTCATAGTCGTTACTAAAGTAGCCCAAAAAATAATACGCCACGACCAAGAATAAAACAGTGCAATATTGTCTCGGTGTGGTTGCAAAGCATGCAATTTGAATTCCGGGGCACACGTACGCCTTTTTCCAAGAAGCAGTTTTTTTACATACAAGGCGGAAGTGTGCAGCTCACACGTATACCTGTGAGCTGCACACACACCAGCTAGCAGTTTCAGATGGTCACCATGTGTTAATTAGCATGATGGCTTCCAAACTATGGCACTCAGCCACAACGGGCGTTTGACCAAGGAACGGTTGGAAATAATGCCACCGAATCGCAGGGGGATGAGGATGAATTATGATTTCCTACTATGGCACATACCTACAACGGGCGATCAGCCAAGAAGCATACCCACGTTTCGATTATTACAATGATTTCCATATTATAGCACATACCCACAACAGGAGATCGGCGAAGAAGCGTGGCAGCATGTTGATCATGATGATGATTTTTCTACTATGGCACATACACCGGGGGATGGGCCACGAAGGGAGGCGGGACGTATCGTGCCACCAATTAGCTCTTTGATATGATCACTGCATGTTGATTACTGTTGTATCGGTGCAATTATCAAGTGTTGCTACTTTGTTAGGGTGCATCGCGTATCGTATGTCTGCGGTCAAGGTTCACGTGTGCTATTCTATCGCTAGCCAATGACATGCCTCGATTACACTTCGGCTCCCTTGATAAGGCGAAGCCACTGAATCGTTTCTGTCTATCGTGTTCATGTTGCTGTCCGTATAAGTTATTTACCCATGGCGTCTCTGTCCAACATGGCGACGAAAATGGAATCATTCGTGCAGAGGCAATGATCGAGACTGCAGAAACGACAACGCCACGGCAAATGTGGACACCAATGATGACCACCACCCCGGGATCTTTGGCTCAGTTCTGCCCAGACTCTTGCAATAGCGACGTCTACCTGAAAAATTTTCCACTTGTATGCAACCACCAACAGAATAGACGCATGTAGGTACTTGCAAGTCTTAACAATCCTGGGTGAAAAGGCTTACGTGACTCTGCGTAGCCTGCTGCTGCCAAAAAAAATGGAGGTCGAGGGCGAAGAGGCTACAGACGCTCTGCGAAAACACTATGCTCCAAAATGGTCAGTGGTTACCGAACAGCATCACTTTTACCAGCTAAAGCAAGAGCCACACGTAAGCCTGAAACAGTTCATGATTCATCTTCGAGCTTTTTGAAAGAAGCGCTCTGGGATCGGCTGATCGCTGCAATTCATACGGATTCGATTCGATGCTGTCTTTTTGCCCTGTCAGACGACGAAGTCACCTGGGAGTGAGTCTGCCAAATTCCACAGCTTCGGAAACGGCTCAGAAAGACACACGAAAAATGCTACCGGAGGGGTCAATCGCCAGTCCTGTCGACGTTTACTGGCATCGTGAATCCACCAAGCAAGGCAGGCGACACGCGACGAAGAAGACCGCTAGTGACGAGCAGCGTGCACCCCAGGAAGGTCCAAGGAAGCAACGTGCGAAAGGCTCTGTTCGTGCCTCTCACAGATGTGGCGGACTGCATGCGCCAATGATTGGCCCTTTTCTCCGAGGAACGTGCTGGGAATGCTCGAAGCCAGGTCATGTAGCAAAACTGTGCAAAACAAAGGTCATGCAGAAGGTCATGCAAACAGTTCAGCCGAACTTTCCGGCAACCGATTCGTATACAGTTGGTACGACGAACAGCTTTCATAGCTCTCCGCCTATTGTGTTTAAAGTAAAAGTAAACGCTAAGGATACTCATATGGAATTAGACACGGGAGCCGCTGTTACCAAAATGTCTGAAAGGGACTTCGATGAACACATTCCTATCTACCCATGTTCCGAAGACGACGTGCGTCTAGGAGTTCAGAATGGCACTGCACTCAAAGAGAAGTGTAGCGAACGCCAATGTTTCTAGCAGAACCGATGCTACAATCTACCTCTGATAATTGCAAAGCAAGAAATTAAAGCTGGCATGCCGACTCCTTTAGGTCGCGATTGAATAACGACACTAAACGTTGACCTGCACAATGCTGTGCAGCAGTTGCAACGTGACGTGGATAACCTACAGGATGGCAGGCAGATTGTAGCAATGGAAGCCGAGAAGAGGTTAAAGCAGCTGTACGGTGATGAGTCAGGCTATGGTTCTATTCAAGAATTCATTGGTAGCATTCAAATGAAAAGCGATGCTCAGCCAATTATTTGTAAGTCGAGAACAGTACCATAGGTTTTCCGCGAACAAGCGAACAATGAATTGCGTGACCTTGAGAAAGCTGGTGTGGTATACAGAGCCAGGTATAGTACTTGGACTACACCGCTAGTGATCGTGCCAAAGAAAACAGGAGAACAGATTAGGGTATGTGGGAATTGCAGACGCATGGTCGATCGGGGTATTGAACTCGACCACTATCCGCTGCCCCTGATAGAGGACATATTCGCGTCACTGGTGGGAGGAACCGTGTTCACATTGCTGGATTTGTCAAATGCGTACCTGCAACTTCAGCTGGGCGAGCAGGCACAGGAACTGCTCAAGGTAAATATGCACCTGGGACTTCTCATGTTCAGGCGGTTGCCGTATGGAGCGCAAGCACACCCGCAATCTTTCAGGCCTAATGGACCAGGTCTCACGAAACATCCTTGGGACTGCTCGTTACCTGGACGATGTGCTAACAGCACGTAAAAAGCTGACAGAGTACTATCACCGTTCCGAGCAAGTGTTACAAGCACTTAGCAAGAACGGAATTTGTTAAATGCAGGAAATCGCAAAATTTTCCAAGAAAATATTTGTTGCTTGGAATACGAACTAGACAAGCAATGCGCGCACGCAACAGCGGATAAAGTAAAGGCGATCCGAGAAGCGCCAAAACCAAGTAACGTTACTCAGCTAAAGGCATTTTTGGGCCTAGTAAACTGCTACGCCAAATTCCTGCCGGACCTAGCAAACGTGCTAGAACCTCTCCACCACTTGTTGCGCAAGGGTAGCACATGGAAATGGTCGAGCCAGTGTGACGCATGTTTCAGTCGCTGTAAGAATTTGATCAGTGAAGACATGGTCTTGGAACTGTACGATGTGAGAAAGGAAATACAGCTGACATGTGACGCATTTGCTTATGGTTTAGGCGCAATGCTGTCGCATGTGCTGCAGGGCGCTGTGCAACCAATTTAGTTCGCATCACGAACAATGACTCCTGCTTAGTGTAACTATGCTCAGTTGGAAAAAGAAGCTCTTGCAGCTGCTTATGGAGTAAAGAATTTTCAGCAATATCTGTACGGGCGCAGTTTCAATGTGATCACTGATCCCTTGTCCCTCACTGCCATTTTTAAGGCAAAGCATCACACAAATGCTGTAACTGTGGCTCCTGTGCATCGCTGGGGAATTCATCTTGCTAACTACAGCTATCGCATTTTGTACAGATAAGGAACAAAGATAGCAAATGCAGACGGCTTGTCACGCCTTGCATTGCTGGAAGCCAGTAACGAGGCAGAAGAAATCTTATTTTTCGCCTGTCAATAAACTTCCCATAACTGCGAAAGATATCGAGCGTGAAATTTTGAAAGATCTAGTTCTGAGCGCTGTTCGTGCAAAGGTATGGCACGGATTGCTGCATACTGTTGACGTTCTTTATCAGCCTTTCTTCGTGAGACGATTTGAATTTTCAGTGGATTGCGGGTGTGTGGTGTGGAACAACAGAGTTGTGATACCACAGGCCCTTCAAAGTGAAGTTATGTTTTTGTTGCGTAAGCAACACATTGGTATCCCAAAGATGAAAGCACTTGCAAGGTCAAATGTTTCGTGGCCACAGATAGACAACTGCCTGGAACAAAGTGTGAAGCAGTGTGAAATTTGTCGCTGCACAAAATACGTGGGCCCACTAGCATGCACCGCTTTCATCTTGGAAGCGGTGCACAATGTTGTGTCTGGCGGTCCCTCGGGACAAAGGAGGCCGGCGCCGACTCAGACGCGCCAACCTGGCGCCCTTTCTCGCGGCCGAGAATTGTCACCTGGGACTGAGGGATTAGCAGTTGGTCTCCGGGCTACCTCATGCGTGGCTAAACGGCAGCGTCGCCCCTTGGTGCGGTCCCGTGAATTACCAGCGCCGCCCGAACCACGACGACGCTACGCCGACTGCTGCCTTTCGAGACAGCCACCGCCCTACCTGGTTCCGCGAACTGACCACTATGGAGAGGCGAATCTTGAAAGGGGCCCGCGTCTGGCAATCCCGGGGGAACGACATCAACGTTCGGTTCCCAAGGTGTCAACCGCTGCCTGTGTTCGGGGGCGACCTAACAAGATTGGAGGCGGAGCCCGGCGGAAATCGCCATTCGCAACAGTGGCTGGCAGCTTATGGGATCGGCCGGCGTTGGTTACATCGGTGTGGTGAGTGCTACGTGTTTGCTTCTCTTTTCGCCAGACTCATTAGCGCAGGTTACTAAGTCGGTAATGATGATTTGGTGTCGTTAGTGATTTCATCTCGCAGACCAAGAATATAGTGTCTCGTGGGCTAAGTTACTAAGGGGAAGAAACACAGGGTGCACTGTAAATACGGATAAGTTTGAAATCCAGGAACTCCTCAAAAGTTGTGAGCCGATGGGCATTTTGGTTGTCCCTGCGGTAGGCAAAAGTCAACAATTGGAGCTTTTACAGAATGAGGAAGTGAGTTGGGAGAAGGCCGGAGAGGCCAGGAAAATTGTTTCGCAAGCGAAGAGAGGGAATTCTGCGATCTCCCGATGTGGTAGCGATAAGGACGGGCTTAGGGCCTGAGTTTGCGCTTCATGTCGCCAGAACTCTCTAGTACAAGTAGCTAGTTGCTAGGAGAGTAACTGTGTGTTTTCTGGCGGGCACCATTTTGGGAAATTCACCTTCTTTAAATAGCGAATTTTAGGAAGGGTGAATTTTGAAGGCAAACAAGATCGCTATGGAGAAATTCAGAGTGCAGGACCTCCTTCTCATTTGCAAGGAGTTAGGCATTTCGGTCGACTCCGCAAAAACGAAAGAAGCGGTTCTCGACGTCATGAAGGTAGAAGAGGTGACGGTCGAGGAAGCTGATGAGGCTTGGGAGACAATTGAGGAAAGAAAGCAAAAGGCAGAGGAGTGCAGGAGGCGCGAGCTTGAAGCTGTAGAGAAGCGCGAGAGGCGCGAGCGTGAAGAAACAGAAAGGCGCAGGCACGATGCCGAAATTCGCGAAAGGCGCGAGCAGGAGGCAGCGCAACGGCACGCTCTTAAGATGAAAGAGCTTGAACGGGAAGATCAGATGCTCAGATGGCGGACAGCGCGACGCCAGCTCCACACTTTCGAGACAGACGAGGGTATTGTTAATTTCCTCGCCGGTTTTGAACGAGTGTGTGAGAAAGAGGGTGTCAGCCGGGACTCGTGGGCCGAGCGATTAGGAGCACTTCTCCCGTTTAGCGTCGGCGCGTGTTTCATGCATTGCTTGTCCGAGGAGAAAGCGCGCGACTACGACAGGGCTAAGAGGGCTTTGTTCAGGCGCTTTGGTGTAGCATGGCAGGCCGACTTCGAAGGCCCAAAAGACAATGAAAAAGGCGAGCCTGTTGAAGATAACATTAGCACTGAGAGGACTAGTGTAGAAAGCTTTCGAAAAGGTTGTGATGCAAATGGCACACACACAAAGCGAAGAGAGCGGCGGATTTCCCGCACCAGAAACGGAAGGCCCTTTAGGCCAAGTGTGTACGGCGGTGGCAATTTCGGCCAGCCTGCCAGACAAGGTCACGCATTGCTTCTCGAATAGGTCGGAGCAAATGCTGAGGGAACCGGGAAAATCCATCTCCAGCAAGGGAGCTTTCAGGGCAAAAGCACGTGAGGAGACTCAGAGACTGATAGGCTTATTCCCTATTGAGCAGCGGTCACAGGACCATGGAACGATTCCAGAGGCAGCTGTAAGCAGTGATGAGTTAGACGTGTTAGTAGCTGGAAGCGAGGTGAATGCGGTCACCGAAGAGAGCGGTGGTTTTCCCGCCCTAGAACCAGGGGCCGACTTCGAAGGCCAAGATGGCAGTGACAAAGATTGTTTAGACAGCGCTGAGAGGGCTGTGGTGCACGTCGTTAACGGAAATGGTGACAAGCGCGAAGAAGCACTTGTTTCGCCGTTTAGCGAGGCTGTTTCGGAAGCAAGGGCCGACTTCGAAGGCCAGCGAGAAGTTTTGCATGCTATCGACGGCAGTGATGGAGCTAGGCCAGATGAAGATAGACTTGATGACGAGCTAACATGCTCAAAGATCAAATCGGGTTATGCTCTATTAGAACGGCAGTCGCACTGTGAAACCCAAAAGGGTAACGAAATTTCAAGTGCGTGTGCCGATGCCGCAGGCTCTGCGAAGCATGCCAAACGAAAAAGGCGTAAGCGCAGGACGAGAAAGGCGAACGCGGTCGAGGCGCTTAGAGTCAAACTTGCGAAGCGCCAAGGCGACATTAGTAGATGCGCTAAGGTCACGATCCAGCCAGAGACGGCGAAAAAGCGACGGAGGGTAAACCCCAAGCTTAGGCGTTTGCTAAGATCGGGGATCGGCGTGACACACGTCGCGAAACGGAGAGTTTCCCGAAGACTCAGGCGTAGTGCCCGTCGCCTGACCGCAACGCGTAAAGTGCACTGTAGCCAGAGGGATGGTAACTGTCGCCTAACCGCCACGCGTACAGCGCATTGTAAGCATAGGGACAAAGGGAAGCGTCCTGCAGTAGGCTGTTACAATGGCCGATCACTGGCGGGGGAAAAGAAGAGGGTCTGCCTCGCAGATAATGGGACAGTGCGCGCACGGGTCGGTCAATGCATCCCCCTCCCAGCACTTGGAAGCGGCTGTCCTAAAGTCGCCGCTACAAGGTGTGTCAGGCAAATCAGCGGCTTTTGCCTTCTTCGCGACAGCACCTTGCGAAATCCCCGGAATGCGCGACCCCCTCGAGTGCGTTTGAAAGAAAGGGGGTGCGTTTGCGGCCCGAAAATAGAGAAAACAGGAAGACGGGTAGGATTTTTCTTCTTTTGTATTCTGTCTGCCCGAGATTAGTTGAGTTTTGATAGTTTGGCAGGCGTAAAGAATGCCGCAGTTTTCTAGTATGTTGTTAACCTTTTCGGCTCAGGTTAGACCTACGATTTAAAGGGGAGTGTGTACGCGGCGACAGATAAAGAATTTAATTGCAAACCAGGTGTCAGCCATAGACTTAGTGTCAAGGTTGCAATAATTTAGAAGGTCACGCGCAGGTTGCGCAAGTTGATGACCTGCGCTTTTGCGCGAGTTAATGACGCGCCGTGTTTTGTTTGGCATTTTCTTTCAGGGCACGTTTTGTAGTTTGCGTTCATTGTCTTTCATTTCTTTGGGAATATGTTGTGAGCGACTTTTATGTCTTGGGAACCGTTGGTTAAGATAGGGCCATCTGCTCAGATCGAGCTTAGCATTAAAGCAGCACAATTTCGAAGTGCGATAGGGCAAATGCAGAATAAGTCAGGCCTTGTGAGCCAATTTGGGCACGTGGTAGATGGTTTTCCTATTTGTTGATTCGGCATTTTCAGCATTATGTAATGATTATGTAGCTCTTTTGTGCTAAGTGTTACAGAATGCGAATTAGTGAAGGCCAGTTCTCCCTTCGCCTTCCTGATATGTGGAAGCTCTAATTCATAATTACTTAGCTTCATTACATTAACCCAGATGGTGTCTGTTTCCGAAGACACATCATCGGAAGTTTTTTGGTACTTGTCCGGATCAACGAGCACCTTGTGTTTCAGGGTTTTCTTTAGATAGGGGGCAGTCAGATTTTTGGAATTGGTAAAGTCTGGCGATGAGAGTGGCTTGCAGTGGCGCTTGCAGCATTGTGTGTGGCTGACAAAGGTCGCTCCTTGGAGCTTGGAGCTTGTCATTTCTGCAGCCCAGTCTGAGCCCACCTATGAAGAGGCCTTTGGCGGGAAGATCATCATTCCTGGAAGCAGCGGCCCCATGGCTTTGAGCGAAGCAGGCATCAAACCGGCCGAGCTGCATGAAACAACTCGACCTCCCGATGCATCATCTGGCGGCGGGGGTGCTGTTGTGTCTGGCGGTCCCTCGGGACAAAGGAGGCCGGCGCCGACTCAGACGCGCCAACCTGGCGCCCTTTCTCGCGGCCGAGAATTGTCACCTGGGACTGAGGGATTAGCAGTTGGTCTCCGGGCTACCTCATGCGTGGCTAAACGGCAGCGTCGCCCCTTGGTGCGGTCCCGTGAATTACCAGCGCCGCCCGAACCACGACGACGCTACGCCGACTGCTGCCTTTCGAGACAGCCACCGCCCTACCTGGTTCCGCGAACTGACCACTATGGAGAGGCGAATCTTGAAAGGGGCCCGCGTCTGGCAATCCCGGGGGAACGACATCAACGTTCGGTTCCCAAGGTGTCAACCGCTGCCTGTGTTCGGGGGCGACCTAACAAGATTGGAGGCGGAGCCCGGCGGGAAACGACGACACATCACGTGCGGGATATGGCCACCTGATCCAAGATGCTGATTGGCTAAAAGAACTACAGTGTGTTCCCTCGTCGAGTGAAAGAGGGAAACGAAAGGGATAAAACAGGGGACTTGAGTGTTGTGAAGGATGCTTGAGGCTTGACCATGTAGAGCACGCTTGACGATGTAGAGCACGCTCGACCATGTAGAACGCTCGGAGATGTAAACGCTACCACATGCAAAGATGTTAGCACGTAGACGGCTCCAATATCATGGAGCCCATCCTGTAATATACCATGTACAGTGTATATAAAACAGTTTTGTAATCTCCCTGGATATCTCTTCCTCTTGGCACCTGGCACGGCACCATACATAGAACCCTTGATGGACACCACGGACATATCGCCATTTGCAACAACAAGCAGTTTGAAGAGGGTACCTCTAGAAATTGGTGAGAAAGAAAACAAGATGGTCGTTTTAGCACTAGATTCGTATTCCAAGTGGTTGGTAATAAGAATCATGACGTCAATGCCCGCGCAAAGCACGATCAAAACAGTAGGCTAGTTGTTCGCAAGTTATGGCCTACTGACAGAAGTAGTCACCAATAACGGGCCGCAGTTTCATGCAAAAGAGTTTGCAGAGTTTCTGTTGGCAAACGGGATTAAGCACTCGCTTACTTCGCCATATCATTTTCAGCCAAAAGGTTCGGCAAAACGTGTGGTTCAAACAATAAAGCAGTCGCTGTTGAAGCAATTGTTACAGGATTAGAGGAATAAAAGTTCGAGGTCACTGAGGCACAGAATGGAGAATTTTCTGTTCGCTTATAAAACAATGCCGCATATATTCACCGGCAAAACACCAGCTGAGCTCTTCCTGAGGAGGAAGTTGCGCACAAGGTTGTAGGTAATGAAACCAAATCTACATGATGCAATAAGTCCAAATTGAAGTACATTGTACACAGTGCAAACAAGCGGAAGAGTTCACCTAGAGTATTTTCTGCTGGGCATAGTGTGTTTGTGCATTCAGTACAGGGAGAACAAGTTTAGTGGCGACCAGGCAAGGTCGTGAGTGTGACATCGGCCATTGTGATGGGGGATGGACAGACGCGGTTTGTGCATAAGGACCATTTGCGACATTCTTATATGAAGCCTACTGTTGTTAAAGAAAAGGATGTACCTTTACTACTCGCAAGTGACCTGCTAGAAAGTGAGCGTTTCCTTGCAACCGCGTCAACCCGGCCAGTGTTGGATGGGAGTGATGGTTGTCCACTCACACGTGAAGATCAAAGCTCATCAAAGTCGAAACAGAGCGATGCTGGTTCACCTGTTCACCTGTGCTATCCAGCCGCAGTGCTCGTGATAAGCGGAAGCCAGATCGTTTGACATACGGGAGATTCTGATCTTGTCGGAGGGGAAGTATTGTATAGGTGCAATGTTTATCAAGTGTTTTTACTTTGTTGCTGTGCGCCGCGTATCTGGTGTTCGCGGTCACTGTTCACGTGTGCTATTGTATCGCTAGCCAATGACATGGCTTGATTACACTCAGGCTCTATTTATAAGGCGAGGCCACAGAAACGTTTGTCTGTGATGATCGTGTTGCTGTCCGAATAAATACTTAACCTCGCGGCGTCTCTGCATGTCCAACAATGATGGTTTGCATAATACATGGCACATACCCACAACGAAGTCTTGAACACGAAGCACGTGCATGAGTTGATGATGATAACGATGATGGTATCCACACAGGAGCAGATACCATCCAGGGAGGGTTTGGCTAATATGCTGGCGGTACGAATCGTGACGTCGCCCAGTACGTCTCTGAGATGATCGCCCCGTGTTTATGATTACAATTTTCATATCATCGCACATGTCCACAACTGGCGATTGGCAAAGCAACTGCCAGTATATTTTAAAATAAGATGTAATGAAGAAATAGAAACCACCGAAAGTTCTCTCGCAATGCGAAGCATTAGTGTGCAAGAGGCCACTGTGTGGGCCAGTTTTCTTGACACCAAAGGCGCAAGGACAAAATGGATAAATATATTGGATTCATTAACCGTTTAATAAAAGTGTCATGTTTAACTGAATCCAAGCACTGGTTTCGCACTAGAGGGGGCCACATTTTCGGTGTCTTCACCTGTATCCACCTCGGTCAGCGGCGAAAGCGGCATCCAGCGAAACATACTACACATCAGTGATTGCAATACGAGCATTGTATCTGTATTATCTTGTTTATTCCTTGCTCTTAGCTGTCTGTGACAAATTTATTTCTTTTTGCTTTCGTTTCATATGCCAAACAATGTAGAGGTGATATGTGTGAGTTAACCTAATGCATGCTCATATAGCACTCAATAGCGCCAGATGCAAGACGGTGGCCATCGACGAAGAGAGACTGAAGTTAGTTCGTTCCGTACGCTGAGTCCTGAGTGGCAACAATATTATATCTGCCAGTCGGCAGCTGGCAGTCATAGTGCTGCCAGATGACTATGACAGTTCTTCACCACGCCAGCCTTTTCATGTTCACAATCGCTTTCTCGGATTTCTCGCTATCAGCAATTTCGAAACTGTGGAGTACATGAATGCCGTGATCAATGCTTTTTCTTAATATAATATGGTACGAAGACGTGTCCGATCATGTCGCAGGCAGGAAGAGGTCGTTCGTTACATGTTATATTGAACAAACGTCATAGTACCGTTTCGTAGCCTCGGTTTTGTAATCAAAGCATATGTATGCATGTCACTCAAGCGTTTCCAGATAAATTAGCACCTACTTTGTATGTCGCGTGTGTTGAATGCACAGAACTATAAAACCAAGAGTTTATTCCACTTCGTGAAATCATTTGCGCACTAAAGGCGGAAGTGCTCCACAATCGCTGCTATCATGCGGTACTTGTTTTGCCATGAGTGCCACTACGATCCGCCGCGATATTTGACGGCATCAGAAGTAGACTGGTACATTACATATTAGATAGATAGTGCCCGCGAAAATTAGGCGGGTTATACACGTGTTCATTCGGAACGGAAGAGTTTAAATATTCATTCAAGTGGCTCTATGCTGAACAATTTCTTCATCTGTGGACGAGGTCATGGGTGTGCGTTACCAGCCAGCGAGATGGCATTTTCTTTTAGTGGCGGTATGCAATAACAATGGTTTACTGTATTTTCGGTACATATTAGAAATACTGAGTTGTCGAAAATAAATCGGAGCTGCCCACTGTGACGAACCTAATAGAGAAGTGTAAGGCAGGAATAACTATTACCAAATGGGACAACTATAATGCCAATCATATTATACACCTCTTTTTTATGTCGCGGTTTCGCCCGAAAGGCGAAGCATCGATTGCTATAGCAAACTATTGGACAGCTATACAAAGTAAGGATAGTAGGTTTATCGGACGTATAAACTTGTAAACATAGACACACTAACTGAATTAACAAGCACGGTGTCACGCGCGTACAAGCAAACATGAACGCAACTCACTCGATGACCGGGCAAACTCGCTGTCAAAATGCTGTATACTGAGTAAGCGCGGCAGCAGCAGTGAGTGAACTGACCTTTGTCCTGCCGCACATCAACGCACCGCGAAAACACAGCGCAGGGAGGAAATTTTCTGCCCCGCCACAGATCGCTTTCAAAATACAGCCGCCCGGGCGGAAGCGCGCGGCGTAGTACGAGGCCTCCCCCCTTCCTAGCCTCCGCCCGGAGCCTTGCAGACCGGCGGACGCGCGCGGTCGCTTGAGCGGCGCGGAGTAAAACGCGCCCTCCACCCCCTCCATGTCCTCCCTCCGGACGATTGCGTGCGACTGGACGACGGCGCGCTTCCTTCCCGCTTCGCTCCCTTGCGTGCGGAGATAGAGCCTCGACCGAATGCTCACCCTCGCACGTTTTCACTCGCACATACAGAATACGGCGCGCGCCGACGGTTTTATCGTCCTTGGACTTTATGCGGAACCTCGCGGCGACGACGATGACGATGGTGACGGAGACGGCTGAAAGGCGCTTCGAGTGTCCATATAATTGGTAACACAAGAAAAAATTCCTTGAAGAAAGTAGTCCACAATGCTGGCAATGTTCATAAGCCTAAAATATACCGGAACTGATTTGCTAGCTTGTGTGATTGCTAAAAAAAAAATAATTGTCATTTAGTGCATCGTTCACACACAAAATTATTTTGGTTCTGTAGAGCAGGTGGGCGCGGCTGCACTTTTGTGCATTCTGTATACGTAAGTGACAACAGAAAAATATGTCATAGAGTTAATAAACCATACGCATTATGTGCGGCAAACATACACTTTGATCAGTGTTATTCTTCCTGCGACATGCATACTTGCGTACAAACAACTAAGAAATCCAAATAACTACACCTTCTTGCTTCAAGCCGTAGCCTCACTTCCTCCATGGGTCCACTTCGTCATCAACCGTTTTGAGCTTAGGCATGGCCTGCGTGATTTCGTGGTCCTCAGGTTGCGCTCGATGTTTACTCTCGAAAGCATCGAAGGCTGTGATATCGCCTTCTAGGCGCTTTCTAGGCACTTGGCCTGAATCATACCAGCGGTGACATGGAGGCAACGTTGGGAGCAACCATCGGCGGCGAGTCCACTAGCTGTCCTTATATCTATTGTTATATTGTGCCTTTTACCACTTCATACATCTTCATACTGAGAACGTCTCGGAGTACCCTAATGCATAACTCTTAATATTATGCCCCGACAGACAAATTCAGACATGCCCTACATCCATGCTGACTGAGACTCCAACCACCACATGCTCTTTCGGTCAGTTCCTTATCAGTGGGCCATATAGCAGTATAACACACGGAATCAGCTTAAATCTTAATCCCGCTTGTCATCCGAAGAACCACTTCCTCCACCCTCAATTCCAACTTGCCATCATATGCCCTTAAAGAATCTTCTAGTGCGCTCACCAGGTGTTCCTTGGGCCACTGCATGTTGCCCAGTCAGCGTTTGCGATCCTGCTTGTCACAATATGGTATGGCACTCTTTTCCCAAAATCATATGCAGTGAAAAAACATCGATTCAATAAAAAATGCAAAAATCTCTTCAAATATGTGAGTCTTCAACGCCCCAGAGGAAAAGCTTTGTTTTCCATCTTCGTATAATTCTAGGTTCTGTAATTAGGCGCCTGAAAGCATGTGTGCTTATCGGCAAACAAGTGCGCGTTTAGTAAAGAGTTGCTATTATTACCGTAACAGACAATTGTTTCTTCCAAAAGCAGCTTTTCTTGAGAAACATTTATTTGACGTCTTTCTGTGAAGTACCACTCAGAACTATATAATTATTTTTTGTCGCACTATGGCACGAAAAGATACACACCGATCCAAATGGCTACGTCTGCAGTACTTCTCCGTATTATTTGGTAAGGACTGCAACACTTACTGGTGTCACCGTGCACATTTCAGAAAATCGCACAAGCGCCAATTCTTTTCTTGTCTAGCGTTAGGCTGGCGTTATACAGACTTGTGGAGCAAGTGATATGTTTGATTTGGCACAAAATACACTTCATTAATAGGCCCCGTTCCCTTACACGATAAATAATTCTCCGGGTTTTGCGATAGAACTTGCGACGGCTGGTCGTACACTTCTTGTCTAGCGATCACTTCGTCTAGGGCATCTCCATGAGAAAAATTTTATAGGTGGAGCTCGCTTCCACACCTTCACCTATGGCCACGTACTGCCCGATGTAGGCTTAATACTGAAAGAAAACTAAGAGAAATTACAATAATGACACAGAAGGAAATAAGAGTTTTAATGTATCCTACTGTACGGGGCGTGTCTCCGAATTGAAGTTAACTTGAACTCGTGAACCTTATGCACTATAAATTATGCAAGTAACTCCATATCGTCACATGAAATCACTTCACATATTTGTTGGCAACCTGACGCTTTTATTTCGAGCCGAGGACCAAATCAATATATTTAAACCTGGTTATTCTCTATGCCGGAAACCTCTAAAGTACATTGCATTTTGCCGAAATTTGTCCATGATCAGTAAACACAGCTATATATTAAGCTGCGCCCTCTCTAACTCATCTAAGTATAACCCATATGACTTCATCGTATCCGCCAAAGAACGGCCACTAAAGATCGAGTCTCATCCTGCTTACTACAGCTATTTTGAGGAATGATTGTTCTGCGCAGTTTCTTGAGGACAATATCTGATCAAAATTAGAGGTACCAGCAGTTACAAAGCACTTTCATTGATGTAAATGCTTTCGTTAACCGGTTTTTCCTCTACTGAGTTGAGATGAACATATTAAGCATCCTCAGGTGCATCAAATCACATCACTAGGTTTCAGAATAAACTAGGTGCTGCGGATGCTGGTCGGGATTGCGTCTGCCACATTCATTGTAGCACTTCGTGGTTCTGTGAAGATTTGGCTTCAGTTGGATTATATTTGAAGCAAATTGTTCCTTTGCAGCCCCATTCGTTTTATCGGCAAGTCTCGGAGATGAAGTCAAGCCCAATGAAAAGAGAAGAGCATACAGCAGCATGCGGGTAACCTTATATTGTATTCGAAGGAGTGCTTTGTCTTTATGTTACCTCTATATTCGAAGATTAGGGTGGCGCTTTCAGCACAGCATGCTGAAAAAAGAAGGGAATAAAAAGGCACCACGGGAAATTATGTCTAAGGTGAACAGAGGTGCATTTTCTTGCCGCACGAAAGTTCTAATCTTCCTTAAAGAAACAATTAGTATGTTTAAATAACGGAACTTGACCAATTTATTACTTCTTCGCTGGGCACTGAGGCACACTACCCATTTATCGTGTTGCTAATTCATGGATCACAATGCGAATATATTGAACACAGAAAGAAACACGAGAGACATGCACTTTTCACGTCCTGCGACTGCACAAAGATGATGTTTGGTCCTTGATACATTTCATAGAGTATTCAGTTACCTCAGATGACTGATTTTGCATTACATTTGCTAAATAATAATACATGTATTAGCAGCAGCTTACTGGTTCAGATCAGTCGAGTTCAATGTTGTCCTTGCAAATAATTACTAGTCTGACCCACTTCTGTGCATATTATGCAACCTAATTAATTCAGAAGTGCGATGTTCGACACATCTACTACCTAAAATGATTTGTCTGTATTTGAAGGATTTTAATAATCCAGTTAGTTAATTAGATAAATTCATACTAGTTTCTCTTTTGCACTGAGCTGTTCTTGGAACCCAGGTAAACTTTGATTTTCGCTGTTATTTGTAGCACGCACCTCATGACGTCTGCCGGCCTGGTATCGATGATAACATGCCCTGTAATGTAAGTGTGTAATCTACTTCAACTAATTTATAGCTAAACACGCAATAGGGAAGTGGCAGTATCGCGAGTTTGCATATTTGCTAAAGATAAAATAAGTTTTGCCGAAGAATAAAGTTGGACAATTCGAGTCCCATTTCGCGGTATATTTAAAGACTGCAACAACAAAGTATTATAATATTTTGCAATCGTTGCGGTAAGCTGCGTGATTAGCCAGCGCCGTGCACAGTGGCCCTTAACAATTAACTCTGACTGATGTTAGAACGAGGCTACTCTGACGCTTATGAATGACGCAGCCAAATAGAGAAACGCAGCATGCGACATTACGAAATGAAGCAACTGGTCGAAGCGCTGCACGCTGTCTTTTTTTCTCGTTCGTCCTGTACCACGTGTTAATTGTTGCTCATAGGATAACAACGTGCACAAACCAGCTCAAGCTAGCACTTTTTTGTATGAACAATGGCTGTTTGAATACTTGCATTAAACGGGTCTTGCTTTATAACGGCTTGATGTCATGCATCCTCGAAATACATGTAAATAAACATCTGAGTGAATGTCCATAATAAAATTTAATAATTCTCAATTTACCTTCACTGACTTCTCACATCACACGAGGTCCTTGTAATGATTCTTGGGATGCCTTAAATTTTTAAACATGACTGTCACCCAAGCAATCTTTTCTATATTATGTAGGGGAAATCGAGGACATCGGTTACTTCCGTTCGTATTAGCATCACGTCATATTGCTTAGCGTCGCCATTGTTCCTTCAGCAAAGAGCAATAGTTAAGTTGGCCTCTAGAACACAGAAGCGGATGAAATTTATTCCCATCTAATGAAGTAAAAAAAATAAAAAAATAAAGACTTACATCTTAGTATTTGGCAAGTTGCGTTTTTAGGCTTGCTCAATAGGGTGCATAAGCTCACTCTTCAGAATGTGCACTGGATGTCCGAAGGGCAATTCTGCAGCAGAAATGGTAGTTTTAAAATCGAATTTTATTGCGATAGCAATTATATGAAGACTCCAAGCGTATTTCTGGCGTCGCCGTCGCCGTGAGGTTCCGTATAAAGTCCAAGGGCTACAATATCGGCGCCGCGCGCCGTACGCTTGTGTGCGGGTAAAAGCCTACGAGGATGAGCTGGCAATCGCTGCGCAATGTAGAGCACGCGAGGGAGGTAGGCAGGCAGGAAGCGCGTGGTCTTCTTTCGCGCGCGAGGCAGGGGGCGAGACGAAGAAGAGGGAAAGGGAGGGTGCGTTCTGCTCCGTCAGCTGCTGCTCACAGCACGGCCCGCGCAGGTGCCGTATCTTTAAAGCGATCTGCGATGCGGGCGAAGTGCGGGCCCGCGCGGGCGTCATCTTGAAAGCGATCTGCGATGGGGACAAAGTGCATGCGCCGAGTGCCGGTAGCTTCGTATGCGCTGTGCTTTTGACGTTTAGTTCGCGTTGAAGCGAGACGAGAAACAGTACGAAGGTCAATTTTCTCGAAATTTTCTCACAGCGAGTTTCCGAGTCATCGAGTGATATGTCTTCATGTTTACATGTGCGCGTGTTACACTGTACTTGTCTATTTAGTTAGTAAGTGAATGTTTACAACTTTATATAGCCCATTAAACTACTGTCCTTGCTTCGTATAGCTCTCTACTAATTTGCTATCGCAATCGATGCTTCGCCTTTCGGGCGAAACTGCGACTATTTTACTTACAGCAATGCAGTGATCATTGCAGGAGATGCGGTAAATGACCACTGCGGGCTTGAAGATATGTCTGCACATGACGCTGCATTGTGTTACAGACTCGGTAGAGGGTTGGTGGAGTTATCTGTGCACTAGGCAGGGTCACGCATGTCTGCAGCTCCTACGGTGTGTAAGAATTGTTCTCGTCGTCCTTTAATGAACCGGCGTTATCTCAAGAATTAGAGCTCTTCCGCTACCATATCGGAAGCGCAACTTACATGTCATAGGCGAGTAATATAACATTTTTGCTTCTAACTGCACAGTTACTTTTCGGACGCGCTGTATAAAATTGTTTGTTCTTTTCACACTGGTGTTCCTCCCAGACTGTTAAGGGAGGAAACGAGTCCCTTGCATGTTTATGTGGCTTCTCTATATGCGAGAGAAGGCGTTGTTTTGAGCTCAAGCCTCCTCGTCTTTTAATTCCACAAAAATATAATAGGATCTGCTTTGCCGTAGTCTAAACGTACTTAGT
This sequence comes from Dermacentor silvarum, assembly GCF_013339745.2. NCBI lineage: Eukaryota > Metazoa > Arthropoda > Arachnida > Ixodida > Ixodidae > Dermacentor > Dermacentor silvarum. Next base: position 100,037,455 of record NC_051160.1, read on the forward strand.
TTATAGGTAGCAAATATGCTGTGTATATTTGTTCCTTGCGTTTGTGTCTTTCACGCGCAGCATTATACGTTCCAATAGCAAATAGCAATATAGTTTCGAAGGAACAACAAATATGAAAAGAGCGTAAAGGATAGGCAAAAAAATCAGGCAAGTTTGCACTTGGTCGCGCAAAGCTTAGGAACAGCGAAGCTCACTGGCTGCTACTGCTTGGTATGAACTTGGTTGCTGCTACGTTATAGCTTGGTTTAACTTAACTATGCATGTAGGAAGGTATTCTCGAGCGATCATTTTCGGACGTACCTCCCTTTCACGACATTTCGCGTGACTAGCGCTGGACGCGTGGGCGCCTACGAGCGACAGCGCTCCTTACTTGCCACAAACGCAGGCAGGCTAACCAACGTAGCCACAGTGCCAAGAACGCTGCTGCTTGCCGAACGCGTTGGAGGCTAGCCGCTCGATATCAATCGGCCAGCTTCACTGTGCCTTGAGCGTTGCGCAGCCTAGTGCAAGCTTCGACTTCTTTCAAATGCGAATGCATTTCTTAGTCGGGGCATGTCAGGCGTCTGTCGGTGTCCGCGCGCCGGCAGGTGTTATCTCTCCGCTCTCACTCCCTCTCCCATAGCAACAGCTGCGGGCGCGCGCGCTTATCCTCGCCCCTAGCAATCGGAGCAATTGGTGCGGGCGGAGTAGCGGAGAGTGAGTAGAGAGGAGGAGCGCGCTCTGGCTTGTGAGGGCGCTCGCATCGCGGGAACTCGGCGGAGCTCCCGCGTGTGTGGAGAGAGTGTAGGAGAGGGTAGGTGCAGTGCTTCGCCGCTCCTTCTCTCGCCGTTCGCTCTCTCACCTCCCTGCGCCCCACTCTCCCGTTCGCTCGCTCGCATGTATATATAAATGGAGTGAAGCGCGCGCCTCACTCTCGACCGTTCGCTGGCTGGGCGCCACTTCTCCCATCGCCTTGAGAGGCGCCCAGCCAGCGAACGGTCGACAGTGAGGCGCGCGTTGCCGTCAGACATTCGCCTTCACCGACTTCTGCCATCGCCTTGAGAGGCGCCCAGCCAGCGAACGGTCGAGAGTGAGGCGCGTGCTTCACTCCATTTATATATACGTAGCCGAAACTCACGCTCATCGAAGGGACACGCCCGTTGACCAGAGACTCGCGGCACGAGGCTCACACCAGGTACGACTTGAACGGCGCCAGACGAGGGTTGTCGTCACAGACGGCGATGATGGTGTCGCCGTGCTCGTCGTCGGGGCCTCCTCTTCCAAACTCGTTCCAAAGAACCCGAAAAGTTCACGAATGGAGTACATGCGGACAAAGTACTCTATGCAGTGTGCCTCCGCCGAGTCCGACAAGTGTCCGACTACCATTCACGGAAGTTGCATTGATCTCGCCTTTACCCGAAACTGTGACGTGCGCATGTTTCACAAAGACCCTTTGACTGTACACTTTAGCGACCACAAGGCTGTGATTATGGCCGTCAGGTACAATGACAACACAAATAGGTGCTGATGAATGTGTAAATAAATGGTTACGGTACAAATCCTCGTCTCGTCCTTAATTTACGCCATTAAAATTACTACGCCGTGTACTCTCGGCGCAAGAAATGCATTCGCATTTCCTCACGATTCCCTTCGGGGAGGTGGGGGGCAATTTTTTTTTCCTCCTGGCTCAGCGCACCGCCGAGAGACGAGAGGCAGGGGTCGGGATGGCAGGGAGCTGCCGAGGAGGAGACCGCGTGCGCATGCAAGCAGTCGCCTCCTCCTCCTCCTTTGGGTTTCCATGGCTACCACGGCTACGCACCACAAATTACGGCTCGCTTAAAGAGCTTCGCTGTTAGAAACATGGGCAGTTTGCACTAGTGGTGCAAGGCTGGATTAAACAGCGGAGCTGGTGATCGACCTAGCTTTTCTTCTTCGCGGCATTCCGCGTGACAATCGCTGGACGCGTCGGCGCCTACGAGCTACAGCCTTCCTGGCATGCCACAAACGCAGGCAGGCTAACCAAGGTAGGCACAGTACCAAAAATGCTGTTGCTTGCTGACGCCGAACGCGTTGGAGGCTAGCTTGTCGATATCTAGCGAAGGTTGACATGACTAGGCGCAGCCCCTTTTAAGGCAAACTCCGAGGCCAAGCGCCTGGAACTGGGTGTTTACGTCAATTCAGACGTAGATGGTTGCTAGGCGACATGTACCGCTATTTCCGGTAGCTTCGGTGTTGCGGGAAACGGTTGACCAGCTGCTGCGGTAGCTGGGCACGGCATCTGCACGGAGTGTTCCCAGTCGGTGGGCGTGGTTTGGCGTCGGCTGCTGCATTGCTACTGTTTCGGCACATGCGCGGCTAGGCGAGGTGGGGCCAGGTGGTGCGCAGCTGTGGCTTGGTTGTTGATAGGCAACGGCGCTGAGTTTTCTGCGGACTTCGGACTGTTTTCTTCCAGGTTTAACAGCTTCGCTGTTATAAAAGTCACCGTTTCGGCGAAAGGCCAAGCATCGATTGCGATGGCAAATTACGAAGCAAGGATAGTAATTTAATGCACTGCACCAAGTTGTAAACATTCGCTTACTAACTAAATAGACAAGCAAGCTGTCACGCACGCACAGGTAGACATGAACACGTCTCGCTCGAGGACCACGGAAACTCACTGTGAGAGTGAAAAAAAGCGCCAGCAGCAGCGGGCAAACTGACCTTTGCGCTGTCTCTCGTCTCGCTTGAACGCGAACTAAACATCGAAGTCACAGCGCACAAAAATCTACCTGCACTCGGCGCATGCACTTTGTCTCCATCACACATCGCTTTGAAGATGAGGCCCGCGCGGGCGCGCACTTCGCCCACATCGCAGATCGCTTTCAAGATACGGTGCCGGCGCGGCCGTGCTGTGAGCAGCAGCTGACGGAGCAGAATGCACCCCCCCCCCCTCCCTCTCCGTCGCCTAGCCCCCGTGCCTCGCGCGCGAAGGAAGAGCGCGCACTTCCGGCCTGCCTTCCTACCTCGCGTGCGCTACATTGAGGCGCGATTACCGGCTCACCATCGCACGCTTTCACTCGCACGCACAGCGTACGGCACGCAGCGACGATTTTATCGCCGTGGGACTTCATACGGAACCTCACGGTGACGCCGACGACCAGGGGCGTAGCCAGGGGGGGGGGGTTCAACCCCCCCCCCGAAATTTTTTGCGCACCCCCCCCCCCCCGCACTTACCCACCCTTTTTTCTCGTCGCTTCGCGTTAACATAATTCAAGAAACCGGTGCTACTATCACAATTTCATTCCTGGGCGCTTCCGTTTGGGTTGGTAATTTACAGCGAATCATGTCTGCATATGGAAAACAACTGTCGCGGTGTTTGTCAAGGCTTTGACACTCTGTGAGGTTTTGGGCGAGAATGTGGCGGCCGCATTCTGCAGCAACAAATGCGGCAGCCGCATTTTAGATGAAGGCGAAAATGCTCGAGGCCCGTATAGATTTAGGTGCACGTTAAAGACCCCTAGTGGTCTAAATTTCCGGTATACATTTCCGCCGCTACCCTGCTCGCGCAGGCCGTGCTCACGCAGGATCTTAGGCTACGTTCACACTTGGTCTCGAAGCTGGAGGAAGCGGCAAAATCTTGGAGAAATCCGCCCGCCTAGGCGGCAAAACAGGCAGAAAACAGGCGGCGAGCCAAATCGGTCTCGAACCGATTTTTTCGCCATGGCGAAGCGGAAACGTGGCGGAAAGTCGTTCTGCTCGACCAGAAGCTACACTAGCATGTAAACATCCGGTCGTAAAATTGAAGATGGCACCAAACGTGTAGGCTGCAATGCTGATCGACGCGATCAAGAACCACCCCTTGCTCTACGACAAGAGTGGTACTAAAACGTACTGTCAGCAATACTCGCGATAGTATTCAACGTCGCGCGACCGGAGGTGCGGTAATGAAGCCTTGGCGTGACCCAACTTCTAACACTTTAGCAAAGCCAGGCAAACCCACCACTGCCGTTTCCGAGGTGCCGCGTCTTCCGTTTATTCATTGTCCATTTCTAGAAAACTAGTAGGTAGAAGTATAAAAGCCATTTCTTCTTCCACTTCCATGGAAGACAATAGTTAGGCAGATTCCTCGTGCGCTCCATAATTCTCCTCGCACGTGTACGGTATGTTGCAGAAGTCGCGGGGTGCTTTTCTCGTCGCGACGCTTGATGGGAGCGTAGGTCTCACGTAGGACGCGCAGACTTTGGCGAGCCCCAATACAAGGGCCAGCCCGGGTTTTAGCTGTGGTGTTCCTGTTGCCCCTTTGGTGTCCTGGAGGCGCCGACAATACGAAATGATGAAATGTTATTACAACTTGTAAATAAAATCCATGAAAGAAATATAATCACGCCTAGCCACCAACCTGTGACTCAGCGCTACCGCGCCCGTGTGAGGAGAATTACGGAACGCCAACGGGGAATTTACCGAAGGTCGCAGATGACACGCGAAGTTGTGCAAGATGATCACTTTTGATGACGGCGTGGGTCAAAGAATGAACATACCGCTCGAAATTCGATAATGAGCGCCACCACGCCGACAAACGTACGCAGACTAGATGGATGTGGACGAAAGCGGCCGCGGCGGCCGCGGCGGTAGCAAAACAAATGTGAACAACTTGGACAGGCGTGGAAAAAATTTTCCGGCCGCTTTGGCCTTTCCGCCCGCTTGCCGCTTCCCAAGTGCGAACGTAGCCTTAGTCTGCGCTCGAAACGTCTCTTGTATGTGATTGCGCCCCTACGGAAGGCTGGTAGTTACTGTTGTGTTGTTGAATCCCAAACCAGCAATTACGGAAGGCTGGTAGTTGCTGTTGTGTTGTGGAATCCCAAACCAGCAATGTACACACGAAGGGGTTGATGCCAGCAGTGAAATTCCACTGACTCGCAACAGAATGCACGAAACAGACAGCCGACAAGCATGGGTTACTGCTGTGCGCAGTACAGCGGAAGTAAACTCTTGTTGCAGGCGCCGACAGTTCTCGTAGGAGTTCACGCGTCCTGAGAAATTGATTATGTGCACTATGCACTGAACAAGACCGGAGTTCATTCCTGCATCACTAGTACACCAGTCAGTCGAGATTCTGTGAGGTACAAGGCAGCTTCCTGTTTGCACCGGCGTAAGTGAAGCAGAAATGAGTTGCACGCACTGTTTAAAATGCGTACACATGCAATATCTATGCTGTGCGGTGAAATATTCTGTACAATTATGAATCTGTTGACGTAAAGGCAAATGACGGCTGCACGCTCGCACACAGCGGAAGACACAGCGGCCCATGCACTGGCCGCAGGAAATGCAACCCTTTCGTATGAGGGAGCAGGGCGACGAAAGCTTCGAAAAAAAAAGAAGCATTACGCGTTCTTGCGCGTATTTAAGTTTTCTAGCGCAAAGACGCAGCGAACAAGCTATTGCGTGGGAGTAGGTATATAGCCTGGTCACACGTGCATTTTCACGTGTATAGCCGTCCTTGACTTGTGAATCGCACTTCGCCCCGACGAGGACGGCGCCATCTACGCTTAACGGAGATCAACGATTAACGATGTCTTCTCCGATCGGGCGGGTCGTCTCAATGATGCGTTTTCGAAGACTGGTCCATTCATTGGCGCGATGAGAGACCGTTGCTCCAAACGCCCACTGTACCTGTCGTACTTACTGTATTTTACTGAGCTTACTTTACGTTTTACTTAATTTCTTCACAAGCACACGCGAGGGGGGGGGGGGAGGGGGGGAGTCCCATGTCTTTTATATACATGTATAGAGTCTGCTTAAACTACCGATATTTATTATCGAACACGACACATAGAAGAAAGCAGACGCTTGCCTTCCCCCCCCCCCCCCGGTGAATCCCCCCCCCCCCGCACAATATTTCTGGCAACGCCCCTGTGTCCCTTTAACTACCGTAAATGCACGTGCCACCGCGTGCGCTTCCTCCAATCTCGAGCTTGCCGAAAGGCGAGATCGAGTGTGGGAACGCCTTTCACTCTGTCCGCTAATAGCTGCTCTTGTTGGGGTAGAAGCGACAGCAAATATACAAGATGATGACCTTTAGGTTTTAGAGCATTTTATCAAATTGTATTGACGTATTCAATTGAGAAGAATTTCGAAGGTGACACCAGTTTTTAGATATTAGTTCCCAATGTGTGGGACCAAATACATGAGTGTTCTGGTTATTGTTGTGCTCAAATGCATAAATAACGTTTTGTTAAACAGGCAAGTGGAAGAACCATGCCTTTTTACGACGATCGAGCTTGAAGGCGGATATCTCCAAACTGATGTCATTCTGGAAATTCATTTTAAGTTGAAACGCCTTGCCAACTCACCGGCTACAATTCGTATATTGCCATGTATGCCGTAATGTAATTATTTAGGAAGTTAATTATATAAACATTTGTTTCGATTTCCAGTGGAAGTATTGTCCGCCTTTTTGAATAAGGTAGCTCAATGATTAGAATTATATTACCTGCAACAGGTGATATTTAAAAAATTCTGTAAAACCTAAAAATGATCACTGCATATAATGTGGCTTCAATCTTGTATCAGTTTTTGGTGCCCTTGTGTTAAACGTTTTCAGCATCATTTGTAAAGAATCAGTCATATACTGTGCTCTCTGCGGTTGGCCTAGTTTCTTTTTCATAGCCGCTTAGACTGTGCAACTGTTCATTTAATTTCATCTATAGCACGAAATGCCAGCAATGTAGCAAGAAAACGCTTAATATGGAGCGAAAATATATTTATGCACACTTATAACGCAGTATCTTTTCTTGTTTTCTCATATTACAACCTGAATAAGGTTCTGCATAGTGATATCCGCGTCTTTATTTGGTTTTGATTTAGGTATTTGAATATGAAGTAAACTGCCCTGACAGAAGAGCTAGTTGCTGCGAGGGTGAATGCGTGTGCGACTCATTGCCCAGCGTGTGCACAGCCAGAAGATTGGCGGCGACTGGAACGGTTGGAAGACGAGGCCGTGCTGGGGCTGGCCCTAACAGCTATGACGACGGTGGCTCGATCCCTCACCTGAACAAATGCTTCAAGTCCTGCTCGAGCGAGTGCATGTTCACAGATTGTAAACGCCAAGGTTGCAAGCGCGAGTGCATAGACGGCTGTTACCAGTTGTGTTCGCCGGCTCCGAACGGGCCACAAAGTTGAAATTTCCTTTTGCCTACTACGCTACCACCTGGATGTTCAACATAATATGTAACAGCCTAATAAAACACGACGTGCTAAGACCAATGAGTTTTTGTGCTTTCCTCAGTGTAACTCAGTCAATAATCAAGAAAAATAAAGCTGACAGGCACAGCTGAGGGAAATGTGCCTCGGTCTTCTGTGTAAATACTTGAATTCACTTAAGCTAAACTTTAAAAATATGCAAATGCCACGTAGCAGGAACGAACCAAAGTAACTTTGTTAGCTGTCGCTTGGAGATATTCAGAGTATTTTTTGCATTCCGCCTAATTACATAATTAGTCTAAATTATTTAATTAACTTTTCAATTAAAATAAATAGATGAATAGTGTAAATGATAATATTGCAGAACAACATGAAATATTCAGAGCCCTTCCACTATTGTGAAGCCAGCGAAGCTGTGACGATGGTGGGTATGTTGATGTGAATATTGCCCTCCACGATGAGAATGGGCGTATCGTCGTTGGGCATCACCCAACCGAACATGCCTATGATGAACGTTCCGGTTGAGAAACTCGCGTTGAAATTTGGCCGTCGTGCCGGGGAAGTTGGCACTAGCGTTGCCAATACGTGCACCACTGTTGTCGGGTACCTGGAGGGACAGACGACGCTTACATTTGGCCTCAGCATTGCGCTCTCGCAACTCGGGTACGGCGGCTCTTCACTGACGTTTAGCCTCAACATGGCGCTCGCTCAACTCGGGGTCCGCGGCTCTTCGCTGACGTTTGGCCTAAGCTTCGGAAGCCCTCACGCTAGAATCGGCAAGTAGACGACTAGAGCTTTCGCAAGCGCGATCGCGGTGACGTTGCTCAAATGCGTTAGGACACGTCGTCAGTTGCTTATGAATGGCTCCTACCCCCTTAAGCAATGACTCTTACCCCCGTAAACGCGGCCTACCCATTACGACGACCGAAGAGAAGTGAAATTCTACGCTCGAATGATAAGCGGCAACGCAGCCAGCTGTGGAAGCAGACGACGACGACCAACGCGGGAGCCGAGGCTCCAGCCCGTGCCGAGCACCAGCACGAGCACAAACTTCACTCTTTCCCAGCTCACGCTCTCCCAGCTCGCCAATGCTGCGCACGACAACGAGACCAACTTAGCCAGCCTTTACCAGCTGAAACTCCCGAGACAACTTTCTGTAGCTCAATAAGAGCCTAGATAAAAGTGTTTTTCCAAGCGTGAAAGACGCCAACGAATACATGCAACATTGCCGCGCTACTGGCCACTCGGAGCACTTTGCGTGTATTCGCTGGCATCTTTCACGCTCTGAAAAGGGAGGAGCCGAAGAAACTCTTTTTTTATTCTTCTTTCATTTTCGTCGATGGCTATAGCAGGTCGATGGCTATATCATTCACCCATTGGCGGTGCACGTCAAACGGCTGCTTGAGTCTCTCCCTGGGTTCGAGAAGGCACTCACTATGGAGTTCCGACATGGTGAGGATGACAGAAAGCGTGGACGTGGCCTAGCTGGCCGATTATTTGGGAACCTTTTCATCTGCAGTCCCTTTTCATCTGCACCCAGTAGCACACCAAATTGTGTATCCTCTTGAGGAAGGCAAAGTCCGAGTTTGCGTCCTTCTCGACAAAGCTGCGGTCTTCCAAGAGCTTGTTTGTGAGCGTGAGGAGCTGGTTGGCGCCCACATTCTGAGCCATGACATGCACCATGGCATTGCAATAATGCATTCTGGCACAGCATTGTCGTACTCGGGCGCCGTGTGCAGCAACAAAAAATGTCGCAGTTTCACCCGAAAGGCCAAGCATCAATTGCGATAGCAAATTAGTTGAGAGCTATTCGGAGTAGGGATACGAAAGAAGAATGGGAACCGAGGGGCTCGATTTTATTAGTCATAACCACATAAAGCCAAAAGAAAACGAAGCCAAGGAAAGCATAGGGGAAATTAAGTGTAGTTGAAATTGGAATGTAGAAAATAGTGAAGAAACGGGAAATGAAAGTGGACGAAAAGATAACTTGTCGCCGGCGGGAGCCGAACCCGCAACCTCCGCATTACGCGTGCGTTGCACTACCAATTGTGCTACGGCGACGGCCATCAATTCATCCCCTAACTTGGGTATTTATGTTTGCTGGATCTAGCCCTAGGAGTGTTAGCCAGCGCCACTCAGAACCATGGTGGGCGGATGTGGCACAGCCTTTTTAGCCCGATGGCGTCACGATACACGTGATCTTGGGAGAGCAGGCACGTGGCTAATAAACCCTCGCATGCTACCTAATGACATCAAGGCTGCCTGATTCGGGACCCTCGTAATGAAATACGAAAGAAGAATGGGAACAGAGGGGCTCGATTTTATTAGTCATAACCACATAAAGCCAACAGACAACGAAGCCAAGGAAAGGAGGAGGAGGAATAAACATTTATTGCGGAACCAGCACTTTAAGATGGCCGGGCCTAAGCCTCCCATGAGGGGACGTCGAGGGCTTGCCTCGCCGCCGCCTCACGGGCGTGCTGGGTCGCCCAGGTTTGGTCGTCGAGGGCGGAGCTCCGCAGAGCCTCAGGCAACCTCGACGAGAGGGTCGTGGTGTTAATGTGTGTGTACTTTGCTGGGCACTCCCACAGCATATGCGGAAGCGTAGCCGGGTGAGTGCCACAGCACCGGCAGTTGGGGGTATTGTAAACTTCAGGGAATATAAGGTGGAGGCGGGCGGTTGAAGGGTACGTATTTGTTTGTAGCAGACGCAGGGTGGTAGCCTGCGCCCGGCTGAACTTGGGGTGAGGTGGGGGGAAGGTTCGGCGACTAAGTTAAAATGCCTTAACGAGATCGTTGTAAGTAGTCAGACTGTCCCTGGTGTCCAACTCGTCTCCAGTGTCTCCGGCGCGGTTGACTATAGTCCTCGCGCAATGGAGTGGGTGACCTCGTTGAGGTTGGGAAGGTGTGGGTGGACAGTGCCCGCGTGGGCCGGGATCCATGTCAGGGAGACCATGCTTTCTTTAGAGTGTGGTGCCTGGCGGAGGATACGAAGAGCTTGAGGAGAAATACGGCCTTTGCTGAAGTTAGTGACGGCTGAGCGAGAGTCACACACGATGGTGTGACAGGTGGGATCTAGAGTGGCCAGGGCGATGGCCACTTCTTCAGCTGTTTCGGCAGTGGGGGTAATGACGCTGGAGGCGTGGTGTAGGACTCCATCGTGTGTGGCGACAGCCACAAATCGTGTGCCATGGGAATATTGGGCTGCATCAACAAATGTAACACCAGGTACACGAGCAAAGGCTTTTATGATTGCTCCGGCCCGAGCTTGGCGCCGGGCCCTGTTATATTCAGGGTGCATATTTCTAGGAATAGGGTCTGTGTGGATCCAGCTACGGATGTCAGTCGGGATCGATTGTTTGGGGCCCTGCTGCTGATGGTAAGTAAAGCCAAGCGTAGATAGAATAAAGCGTCCCGTTTCAGTAAGGGTGAGCCGTTCAAGCTGAGAGCGTTGTTGTGCTTCAATGAGTTCGGCAAGGGTGTTGTGAAGTCCTAGTTGGTTGAAGAGTTCAGTACTGATATAATGCGGGAGGCCAAGTGCTTGCTTGTAGACAGCTCGTATGAGGGTGTCGAGCTTGTTTTGTTCAGCCACGGCGACGGCGACGGCCATCAATTCGTCCACTAACTTGGGTATTTATGTTTACTAGATCTAGCCCTCAGATCTAGCCTTTCTAGCCCCTCAGATCTAGCCTTTCATTACGAGGGTCTCGAATCTGGCAGCCTTGATGTCATTAGGTAGCATGCGACGGTTTATTAGCCACGTACCTGCTCTCCCAAGATCACGTGTATCGTGACGCCATCGGGCTAAAAAGGATGTTCCACATCCGCCCACCATGGTTCAGAGTGGCGCTGGCTAACACTCCTAGGGCTAGATCTAGTAAAAATAAATACCCAAGTTAGTGGACGAATTGATGACCGTCGCCGTAGCACAATTGGTAGTGCAACGCACGCGTAATGCGGAGGTTGCGGGTTCGGCTCCCGCCGGCGACAAGTTATCTTTTCGTCCGATTTCATTTCCCTTTTCTTCATTATTTTCTACATTCCAATTTCAACTACACTTAATTTCCCCTATGCTTTCCTTGGCTTCGTTGTCTGTTGGCGTTATGTGGTTCGGAGTAGGGATACAGCTTTTATCGGCTGTATAAACTTGGACACATCCGCTTACTAACTGAATTAACAAGCGTGGTGTCAGCGCGCACAAGCACACATGAATAGATCACACTGAATGACCACAGACAACGGCTGTCAAAACGCTGGCAGCAAGCGCAGCCATCGCAGCGGGCGAAGGTTATGCGGTCTATCGCTTCAAAGGAAACTGAGCCGCGGATGCACAGCGCATACAAAGATCAGAGCCGCATGGAGATAAGAGATGGTGCGGGCGACGGCCACATCCGGGCAAAGTACGAAGGCAGTTGTTGGCAGAGTAGAAGCTGCGCCCCCCCCCCCCGTCCCTCCCGTGCGGCCTTCCCGCTTTCTTGCTTTCGCGTGGGAGATTGAGTGGCAAGTTCCCCTTACGCGCCGTTGCAAGATACGCCTTTGGCGCCGGAGCACAGCGTCGCCCCGCCTCCCTCCCTCACATACCCGCACGGCTTTTCGCGCGACGGTCGCGTTTGCTTTCCGCCGTGCGTTCGCTCTCCGTGATAGCGCGGGGGAAGTTTGCTCTCCGTGATAGCGCGCGTCCCCCGCGCGCTTCCGCTCGACCATACGGCGCGCGGCGACGATTTTATCGCCCTTGGAATCTATACGGAACCTCACGGCGACGGCGACGACGACGCCGACGGCAGAAATCCTGTTGAAGTGTCCATATAATTGCTATCGCAATAAATGAACAGGCCTCGATGGTTCATTAAGCGGCCTGGTATTGACGCGACCGGACGTGAAAATCCGGCGCGAGTGTGGGGAGGAACGAGGAGGCGGCGTGTTGGGGGAGCTGTGGGCGTTCAGAAATCAACGCTCGTGGGAAAGTTGCTTTTCAATCGCTGTTCCAACGGAGGCAACCAACGCTGGGTGTTCCGCTGCCGAGGTTACCGGATCTTGTTACGCGCGCCACCTGGCGCGAGCGCAGGTAGCTCGCGAGAATCGGGTTCGTGAATCCGATGACGGAGCTCCAATGGCGACGATGCAGTCACGACGATGGCATCGCGAACACGAGCATGCATCAAGCAGGTCAAGTATGTAGACATCACGGCGTAGGAGACTAAATAGATAGATATATTGATAGATAGCTAGATAGATTAATAGATAGATAGATGATAGATAGATAGGATAGATAGCGTCCAAAGTGGGCAAATAATGCTTCCTATCAAAGTTATTCCACAATTTGGCGCTCAATCAAAGCTGTAGTTTTGCTGAAAACTTGGCATGTAGCCACACGACTTGCGATGCATAGCAGAGAAGCCGCTTGCCTCAAGAAATACGTTAAGAGCGTGCTGATCCTTATTAAACCGCACAGCTTTAGCGTATGGAATAAGGCAGGGTGCTTAACTAGGCACTGCAAGCTGCGCGGCTTCAAGGCTCGGAATTTCTTTAGAAAACTAAAGTTGTCACTGTGCGTGAAATCCTGGAATCATTTTTTATTATGAAATTCTGGAAGAAATGCATGACCAAGCTGTCCCTTCTACTTAGTGGCACCGAAACCAAGCTTTTCTATGGTTTATATAGATTTTACCTTTTTAATCCAAATGGAATAGTTGCCTATATAGCAACAGTTCGCCATCATCTCGTCTTAAGCGCATTCTCCATCTATGTGATCAATGCAAAATTCTTTTGGTTGTTTTTGCACATTCCGTATATAGGTGCTGGATTTATTCCTCTGCAATTATACCTTGGAAATGTCAAGAAAAAAACTTTTTGTTGCTCGGTATCGTGTCAACTCAAAGGAAGAAATGGTGTAGCAGATAGTAGAGCATAGCACGGGCCGACTTTGTCAGCCCGGGCCCGGGCCGGGCCCGTTTTTATCTTGGCCTACCCGCCTGAGCCCCACCAAACGTTTTATGGTGAGACCCGGGCCCGGCCCGGGCCCGGAAATAATCTACGTTACCCGCCCGGCCCGGCCCGCCACCCCTTTGCCTTAGGCCCGAGCCCGGCCCAATCCCGGCTCGAAATCGGCCCGAACCCGCGCCGAGACCGAAAAAGACACGTTTTTCAGAGTCGATACGCGTGAGGATAACTGGCTGCACATTACATGCACACCACCAGAAAGTCCGAGCCCGGCCCGGTCAAAAAACCAGAGCCCGGCTCGGGCCCGGGTCAAAAAGCACATGCCGTGCCCGAGCCCGTGAAAAAACTGCCCAGCCCGGCCCGGGCTTTCGGGTAAGCCCGAGCCCGTGCAGTGCTCTAGCAGATAGGCATAAATAGAGGCAGTACATATCCAAACTTCAAATAAAGACTGTGGAACTGAGTGCGTAAGCGCAGTGCATAGCTTTAAAGGCACCTGGGTTGCGATCTCACCCGAGCGTTGGGTCTACCAATGATAGCTTGCCTTTAAAGCTATGCCCTGCGCTTACGCTCTCAGTTCCACAGTCTTTATTTGAAGCTTGGATATGTACTGCTCTATTTATGCCTATCTGCTACACCATTTCTTCCTTTGCATACGCGACAGGCTGCGCTGTCTGCGTATAGGGAAGAGGCGCGGCTACAGGTGGCTGGTGGTGAGCGACGGGAACAGCTTCTGCGACCTCTTCGGCAATGACAGTACGGAGCATCGAAGGCAGACGACAGGATGGCTCCTGAGTGAAGGGGACCAAGAAAAGTTGACGGGCAACCTCCTCGCGCACGAAGGCCTTAATCTGCTGAAGCAGTGGAGAGTGGTCGGAAACGGCAACCAGACTCGCTAGCGAGTCGGCGGTAGACAGAGGCTGCCTAGTCAGGGAGCGTTGCTTCTTCAGCTCTTCGTAGCTCTCGCATAACGTGACTACTTCAGAAACGGTACGCGGATTCCCGGCCAAAAGCATCTGGAATGCGCTGTCATCGATGCCTTTGAGGATGTGCTGAACTTTATGAGCTTCGGGCATGGCGGCATTGACACGCTTACAAAGGTCGACGACGTCTTCAATGTAGCTAGTGAAATTTTCACCAGTCTGCTGTGCACGGGCTTGCAAGCGCTGTTCAGCGCGTAGTTTGCTCACAGCAGGTCGACCAAACACTTGAGTGAAAGACGTCTTGAAAGTTGACCATGTCGGGATGTCGACTGCGTGGTTATGAAACCAGAGTTGGGTACCGCCAGTAAGATAAAATATGACGTTGGTCAACTTCTCGACGTCGTCCCAGTTGTTATGCGCGCTCACCCGTTCATACGACATAATCCAGTCCTCCACGTCCGTTTCATCTATACCACTTAAGACCTTCGGATCACGTTGCCGAGGAATCCCGGAGCAGATGACGGGCTGGGGCTGGGGCGCCGGCGGGTCGGTGTTGTCGGTCATGATGGGCGGAAGCGTTCGGGTTCGAAGCTCGAGGGTGCAAGCGGTGGGGGAAATCCAGCACCTCCACGAATTGAGAAGAGGTTTATTGGCGGTGTCCTTCAAGGACGCTACGAGTTCCAAGAACGGCGAGGCAGCGTGGAACACCGTCTCCAAAAACACTAGCGACCAACAGCGCGAGCAGAGCGGGCCGAGCGTTGGCGATGCCGCTGTACGGAGGCGCGTCATCTTCACAATTGCAGTAAAACAGTGCATTGTCAAAATTCATCGATAGAACCAACTCATAGAAACCGCATTATTATTTTTGCACTTGTGCTTACACGTGCTATGAAGCATTCAGGAGCACGTGCAACCATTTTGCACGTGCTAAATGCTTGCACAGATTATGACGTCTACAACCCTGCTACGCGGTGCACTGCGTATCATTGGTGCTACGTCGAATATATACATCGGTGCCTTAACCAGTCCAGCGCAGCCAATAAAAATACAATGCAAGCAGCAGAAGTATTAAGGCAGAGAGCAATGTGAACACTCACATTGTTTTCGGAAAGCGTCTCACGCGGGACCCCTTTTTCACGGCGGTAACATCAAAATGAGTCTCCCCTGCAGCTGTCGTTTACGGAGTCAAAAAATAAATTATAAAAAGGCGCAGTAACAAGCGCCGAGTGTATTTCGGCGTCATGAACACCATATATGGTAAATGAGTTATGTGGAAACGCGCCAAGTGGAGGGCGATTTATGAAATGTGAACTTGCCAGCCACATGACTGCAGCATGAATTTGCCGAGAGAAAGGCTTATCTTTCTGCGAGCTGTCAAACTGACGCCCGCTGTTTTCGAAGTGGATCTGACGATTTGAATCCTTGCAGACACCGCCAAAATGCATCAGCACACTGACGTAGCACTGGCAAGCGGCTTCAAGGCTTATGGTTTGTCGCTTGCACAAGGGACCTGCGAAAGTTCCTGATAAGGTGGGTTCCGCGTCTGGTTTGGAGGTCGAGACTCATGTGCTCTCCGAGATCTGGAACTAGAGACATCCCGTTTGAATGGACGGCCCCCTGGATCTCAGCTACCGCCCAAATGTAGATCCAACTTCAATCCTCGTTACACCCGAAACTGGACAAGCTGCATGCGCAATTCTTCCAAGAAACATTCTGGAAAGAGCCCCTGGACTGTCGAGTGAAACAGAATGAGCACGTTCTTATGGAAACTTCACTTGCAGCATGCCACCTTCTACTTAACGCTGTTAACCTCGCTATTTGTGTTAGCCACCTGCGTGGTCGTCCGCCGGCGATGATAGCAGAGAAAATCCGGAAAAGGGGCACTAGTTCCATTAAATCTAAAGAAGTCGATATTACAAATCCAAAGCCTTATATGTCTCATCCACAGCCGCTGAATAAACAAATTTATAGCATTTCTGCTGTCGATAAAATGCGGGTAAACGAAGCTTGAGGCAGGACGACGCTGTCGAAGGCGTTCCGCTTCGTTTACCCTAAAGTCAGGGTCGCCGACTCTTCTTTGACGTTTGGCCTCAACATCACGCTCCCGTAACTCGGGGTCCACGGCTCTTCGCTGATGTTTCGCCTGGGCTTCAGAAGCCCTCTCGCTAGAATTGACGACAAGCTCCGCTTACTCCATTTTCTTGACAGCAGATTGGCTGGTGATTTTGTCTCTTTGGGTTCCACGTATGACAAGGATAGTTCAAGGGCGCCGAGCCCACAAGGGTATGTGCCCTTGAGCTTGCACCATTTCTGCACTATCATCAGGATCAGCCCACGTTTCAGCGTGACACCACCACCACCACCACCGCCAAAACTTGTGACCTTATAAAGCTTCGCTTCAAAAAACGTGCGGCCTGCCGCGTCCAGTGGGCTGCAATGGGAGCGAACGTGACAGCCGTAGTTGCATTCTCAGCCGCTTGGCTGGGCTGAACGGGGCTAGTCATCGGCAATGGAACGCGTCGGCTTCCACGTGAGATGGCGTTGCAAGCGCGTTTCTTACGCATTTTCTATGCCTATCCCAGACAACAGCCCCGACGTGTGGCGCCGCGTCGGACTACGCCATTTTCAATGCAGCCAGCAGGCCGCACCTTTTTTTACTGCGATAGCAATTATTCGGTCGCCGTGAGGTTGCGCATAAATTCCAACGGCGATAAAATTGTCAGCGCACGCTGTATGCTGTGTGTGCGAGCGAAAGCGCACGAGGGTGAGCCGGCAATCGCGGCTCAATGAAGCGCACGCGAAGGAGGAAGGCACGGGGACGAGGCACGGGGACGAGGCGAGGGAGAGGGAAGGGGGGTGCGTTCTGCTCCGTCGGCTGCTGCTCACAGCGCGGCCCCGCGGGCGCCTATCTTGAAAGCGATCTCCGATGTAAGCGAAGTGCCCTCATCTTCAAAGCGATCTGCCATGGGGAAAACGTGCACGCGCCATGTGCCGGTAGCTTCTTATGCACTGTGCTTTCGACGTTTCGTTCGCGTTGAAGTGAGACGAGAGACAGCGCGAAGGTCTATTTTTCCACTGCTGCATGCGCGCTTTCTCACTCCGACGTTTTCACAGCAAATTTTCGCGGTCATCGACCTAGATGTGTTCATGTTTACCTGTGCACGCGCGACACCATGCTTGTGTATTTAGTTAGTAAGCGAATGTTTGGAACTTTATAGGGCCCAATAAACTACAATCTTTTGTTCGTATAGCTCTATATTAATTTGCTATCGCAATCTATGCTACCTTTCGGGCGAAACTGCGACTTCTTTTATCAAGCGGCCGTGTCTCATCGTTCACTCGACCTTCAACGTGATCATAAATATGATGATAAAGCAAATTAAGAAGGATGAACAGCAAATAAGTGGATAACTAAGCAAATTAAGAGGGTTGACTAAGCAAATTTATTCAAAATAACTTACAGGGCCGAAGAATGGACATTGGGTAAGTGTAGCTTCAATATTTTACATGGTATAAAGAGCATACACTTATACAGAACATAACTTCACTTTGTTACTAGTAATATAAGGTTGAATCAAGTGTGCACAAACTCTAAAATCCTCAGATCAAAAAAAAAGAAAAAAATGCATACAAGAAGCAAAGCAGACAATAAGTTATTTCAAGTAAGAAATGCATATTTATGTCGTGACGGAATTTTTATTTGTTAGCTTCAGCTACCAGGATATCGACAAGGTCGTTCCACCAACGGGTTACACGTGGAAGCACAGATGAGTTAAAAGCTTCTTTTTTACCATAGATGTGCGTCAAAGAAAGATGATTATGTAATCTTCGTGAGAGACTGAGAGACTTGCAGAGCTATTGGTGATTGCCTTGGTCCTTGAACGTACTTGTGAAACAGCAGTAAAAGTGCTACATCACGACGAGTGTTCAAAAAAGTAATTGATAAATTGTTCTTAAATTGCGTTATATGCTTTCGTTGTAGTTGTAATTTTGTGAGATGAATCGAGCGGCTTGATTCTGAACTGATTCTAGCATAGTGGTTAAATAAGGGCAATGCGGGGACCATACCGAAGAAACGAATTCAAGTTTAGGGCGGACAAAATAGGGTAATGTGCAGACAAATTAAGCGGATGACGCATGCGAGTTACAGGCAGTTAACACAGAAGTGAGCATGACTGGGCATGAGTGGATGACAAAGCGAATTACAAAGGATGACAAAGCGAATTAAGAGGACCCATAGTGAATTAAGAAGTAGCAAAGCGAATTAGGAATGAGAACAATTAGGAGTAGGCGATTTTAAAGAATCAAACTGAATTAAGATGAATGAATGCGATTCAAGTGAAAAATAAGTGAATTAAGAGGAATAAAAGATAAACAAGAATAATCAAAGCAATTAAATGGGATTACTAAGTGAAATAAGAGGAACCACATTGAGTTAAGAAGGCGTACGAAGCAAATTAAGAGGAAACAAAGCGAATTAAGAAGAATGACAAGTGAACTAAGGGGAATCAAGGCGACATACGAGGGATGACAAAGCAATTAAAATGGATGAATCAGCGAGTAAAGTGGATGACTCAGCGAATTAATCTCTATAAAAATTTTCTAAGTAAACTGGACTAATTAATCCATCGGCATTTGGGCTTTCGTCCTTCAAGTCGTCTAAGGGATAACATCAGAAACACTGTGATTTTTTTTATTACACGGTCAGGAGCGATCGCAGCTAATTTGCCACGTGATCACTGGTGGCACCATGATTGTCTTGTTGGGGTCAGAGCATGATTCTCGATTTTGTTTGTCGGTGCAAAACAATACTTTATCACTGCACCCTCCATGGTGGTAGAGTTGGCGACTCGAACAATGACTCTAGGTCAGGCATCCCCTCTCGCCTCAGCCTTGATCTGCCTGTGAACAAGATGCAACACATTTCGTAGTTATTACCGGCCCTTGGCGGATAGAAATTGGTTTCACGACATACAGGCGAATTCTTGAACAAGTTCACTGCAGCGTCTGCCGCTCCGGCGCACGCAATACGCAAGGAACAAAGAAGTTGCACCCGCAAGCAACTTCTTTGGACGCTTCTATTTGCGCGATTGTTATGCTTCGCGATGCGGGCAACATTCAAGTACGTTTTGTGCTGATTTACCGTATTTCTACGCGCCATCTCTATATCAACGTTACAGAATCTTTAGGAAATAATGGGTCACCTTGGCTCGAGCCCAGTCGTACAGGGCAGGGTCTTCTGCACAAATTGCCGATGACCCTGCTAGTAGCCTGCCCTATTTAGACAAGTCCAAGTCATAGCCACTATGTTTGTTTAACGTGTTTTGTTTGCCGCAAAGTGGTGATTGTGTTCTGAATTCACGGGCGTTGCTGATAATGTCACATATCACGCAGATTCGCACCGCTTTATTTTTTCTTTTAATTTTGGTGATTTTCCAGTCACGAGGGGTTGCCTTCAGGCGTTGTCGGTGCTAAATTGACAATATATATATATATATATATATATATATATATATATATATATATTATGACAGAGCGACGAAGAAGACGTTTGGTCATGACTTGAAGAAGACGACGCTCTGGACTTCGCGAGCTATGATCTTGTCAGCCACTCCCATACTTGTAAATACAGTGTAAATATATTTCTTGCTTCTTTTCCCCGTAACATTATAAATGTTTTGCTAATGAGTAGCCAGGAGTCTCATAGTGCAGTTCGTGTGCCATAAGATCATGTACGACGTCCTCAAAGACCAGTCCTCAACCACCACCTCTGCGACACCAGGCAGGAGCAGTATCCAGAGTGACAATGGCTGCGTCTGCGACCTGTGGCGCAGCGTTTCAATGGCAGAATCTTCAAAGACTATCTGTAACGAGAGAAGAATATGGGAAAGTTAGCCTCTCCAGCATGCTCGCATGTGGTAACGCACGGTACCACGAGTACCACCGGTACTACTTAATGGCCGTGTCAATGCGCAATTCTTGCTGCACTCTCGTCGGGATCGACGGCCCAAGAAAGTTGGTAAACGCAATGAAATTGTTGTTAGTACCAATAGAAAGCTAAAACATTAAAATGCAGCACGCTGAGCCACTGCCCACACCTCTCACCTTAACGTCAGCCATTTTGCAAACCATCTGAAACTCTCACAAGCAACGGCATTTCGCGAGAGGAGACTGAATGAGCCTGAACATCCTGCACATAAGCAAGAGATCGTGCAATAGATGGATGCGCATGCACGCATTGCCAAACTTTTTTGCCTAAACAGATGTTGCGGCACCGTTCTACGCGCGCACCTTCTTAGCATGCAACTATCTCATTAACATATGGCCGTTGCATGCATTAGACCTTTTGCAAAATGTACGCAGAAAGACCACTGGAGATGTAAAGTATGTATAAGCATACTCCACAATTTCAGCTGCACTTCCCCCACATTTCAAGTTGGTCCACCCCCAAACTGAAGTTAGCCCAGCCCCAAATTTAGGTTGTCGTATCGTCAACGTTTAATTTGGCCCACCCCAAATTTCAGTGCCCCGCCCATATTTCAAATGCATACAACGCATAATGCTTTTTGCGTGACGGGAAGCTTTTCCTGGGGTACTCGCCAAAGAATGCTTACGCATTAAAATTATAACAAAAGTGGAAAATAGGACGTACCGGAAAAAAAATCCGAGCTAGCCCGAATACATTGCTGTAAAATAGATATTGAATCCGCAGGCTCAAGTGGACTGGGTTCCTCCTATTATAAAATTAAATTAAAATACGCGTGTCACATGCAATATATTTCGTCAGCGACCATCCTGCAGTGTACGTGACAACCATATTTGTGAATAATTTAAATGAAAGAAGCTCAAAACACCAGAGTGACACTAAATGCTGTATAGAATTGCGCATTCACACAGAGAGGTAGGAAACGGGCTCCATAAGCATGATGCATTCGTGGTGTTAGACTGTATGTTGACTGTGAATATTTAAGTAAACGAGCTTTTATTAGTAAATAGGTATCTCATAACAAGGTTTCTCAATTAGAAAAGGAGGAATGTAGGAAAGTTAAGCAAGTTGTATACGTTTTTGAAACGTTAAAGCGAATGCCTGATTGCACTCTTGGCGCACTTTTTTTCACAATTAAGATGCGCTTGGGAAGAATTGTGGAAACTGTGTACCAGGTGTGCAATGAGGCCTTCGCGTTCACATTTTACAAACGTGTAACACTTGTTTAATTTCTTTGTACCATCTCCATCCAAGGTTCGTCCACCGGAGCGCAAGACAGAACTCGCCGAAATAGCCGCATCCACTGCTAGTCGACCAGTGCCATCAGCGCCTCCACACAGGGAGAAGCAGTATATATATAGTGGTTCTTAAAAGGAAGAGAAGAGAAAAGTACAGCGCCGTAACTGCCTCTCGCGAGAGGGCACCTCAACAGCGCTGTACGGGTAGGGGGTGAGGGGAGATAGTAGAGAGTGGGTGCAGCAGAGAAAGAGAAAAAAAAAGCCGAGCGGTAAGTCATGAAAGCGAAGGTGGCACGACTCACAGTCGCGAGCACACGTTGGCGTCCTCCAAGAAGTCCAGTAGCGCCGAGAAGGCGCGCCTGGCGATGGAAGAAGGTGCCGCCGGGAACAAGAGCCCCTGCGTGGTGTCGCACGGCAGCCCCAGGCGACGGTAGGCAGCGACGAGCACGGCACGCTCGATCGCTTGCGCGGGGCAACGTAAGAGCACATGGTCGAGCGTCTCAACGTCGGCGCATGCACTGCAGAGCCGCGAACCGCCACCTGTCAACCGGTTCATCCTGTCCGCGGTACGGCAGCAGCCGATGCGGAGACGTAGGAGCAGAGCACAATCATGTCGGCTCAAGCACCTGCGTGGCAGCAGCTTAGGGGGACTGCCGCCGGCGACGCGAGGATCCGGGTGGCGTGTCCGCAGGTAGCCGGCCACGGAGTGGCGGGCAACGTCGAATGCCGTCACAGCGAGCAACCTGAGCATCGCCGCGGTATGGGCCTCCTTTGCGAGCCGGTCTGCTTCCTCGTTTCCGTGCAGGCCAACGTGGGAAGGTACCCACTGGAAGACGAGGTCGCATCCCAGCTCGTATACGCCGTCCAGCTTACGATGGAGCTGCTGGATCATGGGGGAGCCGTGGTCACCTCTGGCCAGCATGGAGAGGGCCGCCCTTGAGTCGGTGAGGATGGCCGCTCGTGAGACCCACTTCCGATACAGCAGCTCGGCCGCCAGATCGATCGATGGCTGCAAGCTCGGCATGCGTGGACGAGACAGCTGACAACAGGCGGCACTGCATTTGAACCGAGAGCTCAGGGGCGACGCAGGCAGCCGAAGCCGCACCGTCCCGCAGCACCGAGCAGTCCGTGTAAACAAGCACACGGCCGGCGAGATGCTCATCCATGACGGCAGCCGTCTCCTGTCGCAGGGCACAGGCGGCGGTGTTGCGTTTCCCTCGCACGCCAGGCACGGTGGTGAGGATGTCGAGGCAGCGACGGCGATGCGGAGGGGGCGGGTGCCATGCACACGATGGGCCAGGGCCAACCAAGGTGGTGAATTCGGCGACGCGTCGCCCCATGCAGGAGTTGGGCAGGGAGTGAAGTCGGTGCACCAGCAGCCGCCGCAGCGATCCATGCATGCGCTCGATGTGGTTGAGCGCCCTGAGACACTGCAGCCGCAATGCACGCGCAATCACCGAGCGGCATTAGAAAATAATAAAAAATAAATAAAGGAGAGAAAGGAAAGCAATTTATTCTTAAGGCATAAATACATGTCATATGCAATTATGAACCCCATTTGATTGGTCTGAACGCAAATACCAGCGCGCGAAGTAGTACGAATGACCCTGCCGAGCAGTATCGCCAGCAGTTTCCAACGGCGCGACCTTGATGCGGCCCAATCCACTTCGACCGCAGCGCCACCCCAGTATTTTTCCACGTCGGGCGCCTCACTGCAAAGCATGCGGCGCCTCAGCCGCTCGTCCCACTCGACCATATTCTAGTACACTCTAGTTTGCGTTGAGCGAAGCGGGGAAGGAGAAAGCAGGCATCAGTTTGCGGAGGAGGGTAGGTGGAGGCGCGCTGGGCTTGGGCTCCTCTGGCAGTTGCTACGGTCTCTGTGTGCGGTATGGACGTAACGGGTACGTCTCGTGATAACATTGTCCCCGCGCGCTGTTTGCTGTATGTGCGAGTGAAAGCGTGCTACGGTGAGCCGACGATGCGGCTCCATCTCGCGCGCGCAAGGGAGGCAAGCTGGGAGGAAACGCGCCGTCTTCCGTAGCACGCAACACACCGGGAGGACATGGGGAGGAGGGGGGGGGGGGTTGTTCTATTCGCGTGGCTACAGCGTGTGGCGCGGTTGCGCGCGGCCGTGCGAACCCTATCCTGCAAGCGATCTGCGATGCGGACATAGTCTAGGCGCACTGAAGGCCTTTAGCTTCGTGTGCGCTATAGCACCCATATACGCTTGCGCGTCCCGCGCGTTCACGAAGTGAAAGGTCACTGTAACTTTTTTCAGCACGGCTCTTGTCGAAGCACGTTCAGTTCGTAACCTAAGCTGGTGCGTGAGTCTGAAAGTTGTGTTTTGGGCCTTTCACTGGGCATGTCGGACGGCTGCACAAAACCACGCGTTGGTCTTCGTCGTCTTCTTCAGCAGCCACGGAAAAACACAGGAGCGTGACTGCTTTACTGAAAGTTATTACAGAAGTGCTGTTGGTTTTGTTCTTACGCGCATCATATGCACGCACTTCCGGTCGCTCATCACAACGTAAATTCAAAGGTCGCGCCCTTTTGCTCCGCTGAGCTGATTAGAGACGCAAAGGTTGATGGACGGCACACCAAGATGGCTGCACTGCCAGCTTCAAAAACGTGATTTCAGGGCTTCTCGTATTTTGTTTTTTGTTCCTCCACGAGTAGCGAATAAAAGAATTAAGAAATTAGAAGAATTGCCTACAAATGTATAAGCATTCTTCGGCTTGGGTGTTACTGAGCTTTTGATTTTTTCCCAAATTTCATTTGACCAACCCCCAAACTTTAAATTGGCCAATCCCCAAACACAAAGTTGGCCCAGCACCAAACTAAGTGGGCCCAACCCCAACTTTCGAGTTGTCCCACCCCCACATTTTAAGTTGGGCCACCTCCAAGTTCCAGTTGGCCTACCCCCTCTTCCATTTCAAGTTTACCAATCTCCAAATTTACGTTCTCCCTCCCCAAATTTTCAGTAGCCCCTCC
The DNA here is from genome assembly GCF_013339745.2 of Dermacentor silvarum. Lineage (NCBI taxonomy): Eukaryota > Metazoa > Arthropoda > Arachnida > Ixodida > Ixodidae > Dermacentor > Dermacentor silvarum. The sequence goes on from NC_051160.1 coordinate 100,061,688, forward strand.
CGCTCTACTACAGGATTTGCCATGTATTTTCTGTGGAACCCTATTTATCCCTATGGGTTAAGTGTCACGCTTTTCTCGTTACAGACGCGATTTTGCTAACAGAATTCTCTCTGATCATTTCGATTTCTTTTAGAGCGTAGTTTTTAGGCGTCCTTTCCTGCGCCGACTGTCGGCGCAGGGACTGTCGGCATTGCTCGATCGCAGCCAAAGATTAAAGCGAATGCAGAGCGCTGTGGTAGATGAAAGAAGTGTGCGTGAGGAGGAAAGTGCAGGAGGATACAGTGAAATAATGAGGCTGGAGCCGAAGAGGAGTGGAGGGGAGAAGGCCTGCGCATGCGCGGAGTTGCCCGGCGGCCGCGCCATCTTCAGCCGCGTGAGCTATTTTATCTGCCAGGTGGGGAGGGCTACGCTCGTCCGCAGCGTCAGCTGCTGAGGTCAGTACATGGTACCAGCGTGTATGACGGGGATCACTGCTCCTGCAAGGGGCGGTGGCGAGCGGCTACAAATAAGGCTCGATGTGACGCTCCATTGGGTGTTGTCACCACTGACACTAGTGGCAGATTACTTCGCAAATTACGCATTTTTGTGCACATACAAGGCATTATACTTTTCGCGTTACGCAGGAATTTTCGTGGGATACACGCCACAGAATGCTCACGCATGAAAAGCCGAACAGAGCTGCATTCCTCATCCTGAAAAAATACACTTTATTATGGGCGTTTCCATCAAAGGAATTAGGGACGCGGAAGCGTGCTTTTTCAGACGCTGGCACGCAATATTCTTCGAAGTTAGTGAAGATTAACTTCAAATACCAGTCATACCGTAGTGAACCCAATAGAAACAAATCCAAAGACACAAAGAAATGGTAAGAATAAAAAAGTGGTGGCAAGTTATGATTAAATCTTGTATTTCTTATGAACCTATGTAGATAATAAGATACCCTTGAAACCAAGACGATCGTATTTTAGGAAAAACAAACTCCAAAGAAAACAACACAAACTATGACAATCTTCCCAGTGATGGTGTGTTCCATCTCTAAAACACACCAGCAATCGTTTCTTCTATAGATGGAAGAAATGTTCTAGTTGAGCTTTTTTTCTCGCATAGTGTATGCGCCGAAGTTCTGTGTGTGCTGCATTGGTCAAAAACTAACATTCAAAAGCTACATCGCGTGTTTGGGGTTTTCGTCTGGAATCCTGTTTCATCTGGAATATTTGTTTCATTCAGTGCCAAAACTTTTTTTTTCTTTCAACTGCATTCAGGTATACTGGCGGTGAAATCACACATGCAGGTAGCAGGTCTGTATGTACCTTGGGGAGTTAAATGCTATGCATGCTGCAAGCCTCAAGCCATTTACCCCGTCATCCTAGACTGCAGGGAGGTTGAGTTATTTTGTTTTGGGGGGTGGGGAGGGGTGGTATTGCGTAATCAAGGAGTACATGAGGCATACCTGAATATCTTGGCAATTATCTACAAAGATTCCGCAGCTACCTTGGTTCGCCACAAGAAAACTAGAAAGTTCCCTATCGAGAAAGGAGTCAGGCAAGGAGACACAATCTTTCCAATGCTATTCACATGCTTAGAAGCATTCAAGCTATAACACTGGGAAGGCTTAGGAGTGAGAATCAACGGTGAACATCTCAGTAACCTTGGTTTGCAGATGACATTGTCCTAGTCAGCAACAATGGGGACGAAATACAACAAATGATTGAGGACCTTAGCCGAGAGAGTGTAAGAGTGCTGTTGAAGATTCATATTAACACAAAGACACTGTTCATTAGCCTGGCAAGGGAACAAGAATTCAGGATCGCATGTCAGCCTCTGGAATCGGTAAAGGAGAACGGTTATCTCGGTCAATTACTAACAGGGAACCGTGATCATGAGAAGAAAATTTGCAGAAGAATAAAATTTGGTTGGAGTGCATACAGCAGGCATTACCAAATCCTGATTCAGCACTTACCACTGTCACTGAAAAGAAAAGCGTGCAATCATTGCATTCACCGGTGCTAACATATGGGGCCGAAGCTTGGAGGATAAGAAAGAAGCTCAAGAACAAGTTGAGGACCGCACAAAGAGCGGTGGAACGGAATTGTTAGGCCTAACGTTAAGAGACAGGAAGAGAGAAAACGGGGATGGCCGATATTCTTATTGACATTAGGAGTCAAAAATGGAGCTGGGCAGGCTATGTAATGCGTAGGATAGATAACCGGTGGACCATTAGATCTACAGAATGGATACCAAGAGAAGGGAAGCGCAGTCGAGAAGGGCAAAAAAAAATAGGTGGGGTGATGAAATTATCAAACTTGCAGGCGCAAGTTTGAGTCATGCAGCTAGCGCAAGACAGGGATAATTGGAGATCGCAGGGAGAGTCTTTCGCCCAGCAGTGGACACAAATATATGCTAATGATGATGACGACAGAGATCCATTAGACAGGGCTTCCCACTGTGTGCATATCACATAAGGTTTTTGCCAGTACCTTGCGAAGATGATGTACCATTTGATGTCATGCTGATTGCTCGGTATAGCATTTCGAAGAAGCTCTTGGCAGTGCTTAATGTACAGAGCGGTCCACTGTTAAAGGGCACTCCGGAGCGTGTGGCGTCTGCTCTGCACCACCGCCGGCCCGCGGCTGCAACGAGTTTCGCGCAGGCGCAGTGAGCGTAGTGGGCGGTGCTCTTTCGTCGTCCTGCTACCGTCTGCTGCCGCGCTTCGGATCATTGCGGAGAAAGCAGCTCGCGTGGTTCGTACTTGAAAGCAGCCACTTTCCTTCCAGCTGGAAGGAAAGTCACGTGAAAGTCACCCTACAGACCAGGAGCAATGACGCTGCTGCTTTTACTCGCCTTCTTGATACATACATAAAGAGCTGCCCGCTTCAGAAAAGGTTAAGTGTGCAATTCGATCGCCACTATTCCACGATGGCTCGAGTGCCATAGGATGAAAGGCAGCGTATTGCTGAACTGTGGCTAGGGAAGTACTGCCAAAGCGCTCTTGCAAAATTAACACAGTCGCCACTCAAAACAGTTAATAGAATTGTTCAAGCGTATAAGAGCGACCACCGCATAAAGGACGCTCCTCGGAGCCCACGGCATCGGGTCACGATCCATGCAGAAGATTTTGCCATTGTAGCTCCTGTGGCAGGCTGACAGACCTAGGCGTCTGTCCAAGACATCAAAGAAAGCCGTCGACTGAACGCTTCAAAGACAACTGTGAAGCGCCGCTTGTATCAGGCAGGTCTAAAAAGCTACACATAAGGTCCTCTTTAGCATTGCTAACAAGGACAATCGGCTTCAATTTGCGGACCATCACGCAGGCAGGACGACGCAGGATTGGAAGAGGGTGGTCTTTACGGGCGAGTCCACTTTTACGACCTGTTGGGACCAGAAGACACGCCTTTGCAACTCTGACTGCACTCGGTAATATATACTTTTACTGTAACGTTGCTGCTTGAACGATTTTTCGTTTCCATTATTGATAGTTGCAAACTCGTCCCTCCAGATTTGAGAATTCCTGGAACCGTTTGTAAAAGGAGACGATGTTTCATAACACAATATATAGTATCATTTATGGAGTCACACCTGTCACACGGAGCCTATCACGGCTGACAATAGGGAAAAACTGCTCCCAAATAACCGATATCTCAAGGGTACCTTGAAAAACACGCGGACGATTTTTTCTACTAGCAATATATAGAAATGGTGGCTAATATATAGCAAGGATGTCAGCGATGACACATTACGTTTCAGGGGCCTCTTATGCCACAAATGTAACAAACTAGGAACAGCAGTGTCATTCCTTATGGTTCAAGTTTTCCAAAGCTATCTGTAGTTTCATTTTGTGAAAACCTTTGCGTGGCATATGCTGAACTCTAGATATTGAAGGGATACTGAATGAGGGAACGCAGCGTCGAGTGCACAAGAACTTCCAGTTTAATGAAAATATCTACGACTTCCATTTCCTAATTGCGAACAGGGCCGATCATAGGACGTGCTTACCTAACCTCGTTTATTTCACACTTCAGGCACAGGCTGCCAGGCACAGGCTGCCAGAGGACGGACAGTCGTAAGCGTGTGGGGCTGCATGACAAAGCATGGCCTCGGGCCTCTCGTCAGATTAGAAGGATAATTAACGCTCGAAAAATACTGCGACGTCATCGAAAAATTTCCCTCCCTCATGCTGCAAATGGTGCTTCCCAGCCGCATGACTTCCTGTTCCAACACGGCAACTCCCCTGTGCACACCGCAAAAGAGCTCGATGACTTCTGCAGCGTCACCAAGTAGAAGTTCTCAGCTGGCCACCGCAGTCTCCAGATTTGAACCCCATAGAAAACAGTTTGGGGTATCTTGAAGGAGGCCTTAGCAAGTCAATGCCTGCGCAGGCTCTAGGCCGACAGCCTTCGGAGCGCGGTCAAGGCCAAATGGGAGCGTTTGAAACAAAATGCCTCATTCTGTGAATCCTTGTATGCAAGTCTTCCTTCTAGAATGAAGGCAGTGCTGGAGGCAAACGGCGACGTAACCAGATATTGAGCGATGCCCGGGTTTTCTTTATTTTTTTAGGCATGGTCTTCTTGAAGCCCGAGACGATGACGGCAGTTTGTAGCAGCACATTTTACGTCGTCCTAATAAAAAGGTTATAGCGCTCAGTGTTTTCAAGGAATACCCAAAAATGCCTACGGTAATTAGAAAGGCACGATTTGTAAACGTAAACAACCTAAAGCTTTAGAACAATTTGGCATGCTGCTAAACTTGAACAACCACTCGTAACTAAAATATCTGCAACTGTGGGAGTTCAACACGTTAAGCATACCAATACATTTCCCTATACAGCTTACCGCTGTGAATATTACTGAATAATCCTTAAAGGCATTTGTGGATTCTTTGTTCAGCATATGTACCCACAGCAGTGACTCGAATATACATTAGCGCGCATGAGATGGCCACAATACACGCATAAATACTGTCTAATATTGTGCCCTCAGAGACGCCTGTCAAAAATTGTTATGTTTTCCTTGCGAGTTCAAGCGGCAGAAATATCTGCGAGGTAACATTTTGCCCCATCTAATTCTCGTTCAGCCTTACAATGGCTAGCTATCCGAGTGTGACCATGCAGCCTCTGGCCAACTTTCGAAACGCGTGAACTGGTTGCTTTGCGACAATCCGAAGCGCGGCTTCAGACGGTAGCAGACGACGAAATAGCACCGCCCACATCGCCCACTGCACCTGCGTGAAACTAGTTGGAGCCGCCTGCCGGCGGTGGCGCAGAGCAGACACCACGCGCTCCGGTGTTCCATTTAACAGTGGACTCCTCTGTACATGTCCAGACCAATTTCGTCGGTATTTCCAAATATAATTTGCAAGATGCCTTAAATGTATGACGACAAAACCCTGTACCAGAATTGCTCAACAAATTTGAGCCACTTGAATGCTCAAAATATTTGAAAGCTCCTGTATCGGCCCGTAAGCATTGGCTGGCATGTTTTATTCACTCTTGTTACTTTAAATATCATTGTCATCTGAGAAAACGCAGCTAATAAAGAAAGAAAAAGCGCCCGTGGCCTGATTCTTCTAAGATCGGGCTGGTGTACTAGGCGTCCTGTGTCCAAATCCTGTCGTCGGACAAATTTAATGGCGTTTATTTCATTTGGTTTAAAACAATATTTTGTTTAAATGATGAGTTTTCCAAGCAGCTTGAAGCCACAAGGACGTATTTTAGGCAAATCTATCTACTAATCATTATTCCCATGGGGGCCGAACCAACCCGGTTGCTGCTCCCGTAGACACTAGTGCCAATATTCTCTCTAGTGATTAATGTATGAAACTCTATGGTTTGGCCTTTGGGCTGTTGTGTGTCGGCACCTGGCGGCTTAAAACATCACGTTGGAGGTTCGTGCGCCACAGTAAGTGGTGGTAAGCGTACTGAAGTTTGTGTATGCACAGAAATCCACTTATTCAAGCGTAGATGGCACTACGGGTTTTTTCGGAGACGAAACGGACGGACTAACGAAACGGAGCAGACAATAACCCTCGTCACATAGCCAAACCAAACTACGCATTAAAACAATAGGAATGTTATTGGCAAAGAATGAGATACAAATTTTGTATAATTGTATCATTTTGTATGTAAATGCACATGAGTGAGTGAGTGAAATAACTTTATTGAGGTCCAGAGAAGACGCAGGGGACACCCTGCATGAGGGAGGGATTCACGAACATACCCTTTCAAGCTCTCTACAGCAAAAACCTGTTCGTTAGTTCATGGCAACACACGCAGCGAATGGAAATTCACATTAGTAAAGGAAAAACATTCAGCACATTCAATGCACATATTCGAATCTCAGTCAATGATGCTTTCGGAAAGTGGTTAATCAATTATATGAAACGAAGTGCGATGCTTACAATCGCCACTATTTTCATCTGATTTTTTCAGATGAAAATGTTTTCAGCAATTTTTTCTAAACATTTTATGCACTTGCGGTAATACGACAAGTCATTTCGTAAAATAGTTTTCACCGCGAAAGGTGCCATGACATTCCGTCCAACGCAATGACAAGCTACACCAATCTGCTGTAGTTTTCCCGTCTCATACTTCTCATCGCTTCAAAGCACTGCCATAGAGTCGCAGATAATTGCCCATTTGCAAGGTGGTCTTTTTTATATATTCAGCAGAGGCGAGAAAGGCGGCGAGCTCAGAACCCGTAAATGCCGTGACGTGGGACGTGGGATGACGGCCCATTGAGATGGGATAAGAAGAAACGTTCCTAGGATAACAGTTCCCGACACGTGACCATGCGTGTAAACATGAATTCGGTTCACGTATGGAGTATGTGGTATCTACAATGGGATCTACGTCAGACCATAGAGGACAGGCCAGCCTTCTTAACAGTAAACAAGAAGAATAGTTCCCGGGACCGAATCATCCATCTAAACCTGAATTAGGTTGCCGTACGAAAGTATTAAAAATCTCCAATGTCATCTGCCTAATAGCCGCAGAGCACAGGCTGGCATTCTTCGCAATTTCTGGAACTCCAAAGTACATCGGAAGCGTTTTCAGGCCTCCACGAAGGGGATGACGTTCATATAGCGGGCGAAAACGTCAATGACATCGATGGCTGGTTAGACTGGAACTTTTCCTGAAAACGCTCTGTTGGGTCTCTTCTCTGGCAAGCGAGCCAGATGCTGGTCAATAACTCTGTATATATGAAGAATATGGACTTAGAGTGCGCCGACAGGTATATATTGTCACATGCCTTGTGAGAGAACTGGCGACGGGACGTTTATTGAGGGTAGCAGCTCCTGAAAAACACGGCGCTGGGGGCTGGCTATCGAGCGGGCGGAGAAACACGCGCACTTCTTTCTTCTTGTCCGTGCCTGCCCCTTAGCACTGTACCCACTACTGCTGGTGGCATTTCCCCCCTTCCTCGGAAAGAGCATCGGCTCGATGCTCAAGAAGCGGTGTTAGAAAAAGGAGGGGGGAACAGCATGGGCAAGGCAGGTGCTCGTGCAAAGGACACAATCACAGCTAGAGGAGAAACAAAAGCACAGCAGCGGGGAAGCGCGACGGGTACAGTCTCCAGAAACAGAGAGGTTGCAAACAGTAGCGTAAGTAGAAAGAGGAATATGAATGAATGAATGAATAAACCTTTATTTGAAACAGTGAGTTAGTTGCCAGTCGAGGTGGGAGGTGAGGTGAGGTCGAGGTGAGTTCTTCTTGTAGAGCAGATTGTCTCGTAGACAGAAGGACGTCAAGACGCGACGTAGATGGCCTGGTAGGGATGTGTGACGGCCCTCGAAGTGGTCGATGAGAGGTCGAAAGAGGAATAAAAAAAATAATAATCACGAACGCGCAACATATGGCTTCATGCGCACAACGTGAACTACGTCAGGGCGAGGTTGTTGTCTACGCCGTGTTTGCGCCGCACTGTCTGGAACGACTTCGTAGTTCACATCACTAATGCGGCGCAGCACTTTGTATGGGCCAAAATACCGGCTAATCAACTTTTCACAAAGGCCACGGCGGCGAACAGGGGTCCACACCCACACTTGGTCTCCGGGACTGTAGCGCACTTGCCGGTGACGGATGTTATAGCGCCGTGCATCTGCATGTTGCTGCTCACCGATGTGCAGCCGCGCGAGCTGGCGGGCTTCCTCAGCGCGCTCAGCAAATTCTTCGGCGTCAGTCGTTAGGTGCTCGGTGTCGTGACACGGAAGCATAGCGTCCAGCATCGTCTGTACTTCGCGGCCGTAAACGAGGCGAAATGGTGCGAACCGTGTCATCTCTTGTACGGCGGTATTATACGCGAAGGTCACGTAAGGCAAGATGCGATCCCATGTTTTGTGATGGACGTCGACGTACATCGAGATCATATCTGTGATGGTTTTGTTTAATCGCTCCGTAAGTCCATTGGACTGCGGATGGTAAGCAGTCGTCTTGCGATGCCTGGTGTTGCTCAATTGAAAAATTTCGTCCATGAGCTGTGCCGTGAATGCCGTTCCTCTGTCTGTGATTACAGTGGATGGGGCACCATGACGCAATACAATGTGGCACATGAAGAACTGTGCTACCTCAGAAGCCGTGGCTCATGGGAGCGCCTCCGTCTCGGCATAGCAGGTTAAATAGTCAGTGGCGACGATCACCCACTTGTTGCCGTCGGTTGACAGGGGAAAAGGCACAAGGATGTCCAAGCCGACTTGGTCGAATGACTTATGAGGTGGTTCGATGGGTTGCAATAACCCGGCGGGCTTCAGGGGTGGTGACTTTCGTCGCTGACATTCACGGCAGCCTTTAACATACTGTTTTACGCTTGCCGCAAGCCCGGGCCAGTAATACATCTCGCGCACTCTAGCAAGCGTTCGTGAGGAGCCGAGGTGGCCAGATGTAGGCTCGTCGTGGCAAGCGAAAAGAATATCGTCCCGCAAGTCTTTGGGAACTACTAGAAGGTAGGCTCGGTCATTCGGGCGGGAGTTCTTCTTGTAGAGCAGATTGTCTCGTAGACAGAAGGACGTCAAGACGCGACGTAGATGGCCTGGTATGGATGTGTGACGGCCCTCGAAGTGGTCGATGAGAGGTCGAATTTCAGCGTCGTCACGCTGCCATTTGACCAAGTCCGACGTAGTAAGAGCGCCCAGGAAGCCGTCGTCGTCATCTGGCTGTCGACTGACAGATTCGGCGGGAGCACGCGACAACGTGTCGGCGTCTTCGTGCTTGCGGCCAGACTTATAAACTACAGTGGCGTCAAATTCCTGTAGCCGCAAGCTCCATCGTGCTAGTCGGCCTGAAGGGTCGCGTATGTTCGCCAACCAACATAGAGCATGGTGGTCTGTCACCACTTTAAAGGCACGGCCGTAGAGATAAGGGCGAAACTTCGTGATCGCCCAGACGACCGCGAGACACTCTTTTTCTGTGGTGGAGTAGTTCGCCTCGGCACGGGACAGCGAGCGGCTAGCATAAGCTATTACTCTTTCAAGGCCGTCTTGACGTGGGACGAGTACTGCGCCAAGGCCGATGTTACTGGCGTCAGTATGCACCTCGGTGTCAGCCTCTTCGTCAAAATGAGCCAGGACGGGTGCTGTGCATGCGTTGTCGTAGTTCAGCGAAGGCCGCCTGTTGCTCATGCGTCCAGGCAAATGGCGTGTCATCCCTGGTAAGGCGAGTCAGGGGTTCCGCAATCTTCGAAAAGTTGTCGATGAAGCGGCAATAATACGCACACAAGCCCAGGAAGCGTCGGACGGCCTTCTTGTCGGCAGGAGGAGGAAAAGCTGCTACCGCGGCAAGTTTGTCGGGATCGGGTCGAAATCCTTTGGCGCTGACGACGTGTCCGAGAAACTTGAGCTCTTCATAACCGAAGTGACACTTTTCGGGTTTAAGCGTGAGATTAGCCGATCGGAGCGCTTCTAGCACATGCCGCAGGCGATGAAGATGTTGCTCAAATGTTTGAGAAAAGACAACTACGTCGTCAAGATACACAAGGCAAGTCTGCCACTTCAATCCAGCGAGGACAGTATCCATCATTCGCTGGAAGGTTGCTGGGGCAGAACACAAACCGAAAGGGAGCACTCGAAATTCATAAAGGCCATCGGGAGTCACAAAGGCAGTTTTCTCGCGGTCTCGTTCGTCGACCTCGATCTGCCAGTATCCACTTTTCAAATCGAGTGACGAAAAGTACTGGGCACGCCGCAGTCTATCTAAGGAGTCGTCGATACGCGGCAGTGGGTACACGTCCTTTTTAGTTACGTTGTTGAGCTTCCGGTAGTCGACGCAAAAGCGTAGCGTTCCGTCTTTCTTTTTCACAAGAACGACCGGGGACGACCATGAGCTGTTAGAAGGTTCGATTACGCCATCTTCAAGCATCTCTTGTACTTGCGTACGAATCGCTTCACGTTCCTTTGCCGACACGCGGTAGGGCAGCTGGCGTATCGGGCGTGCGTCGTCGCAGGTGATGATCCTGTGCCTTGTAACTGAAGTCTGGCGTACCTTAGACGAGCTTGCGAAGCATTCCCTGAATTCAAGCAAGAGCTCGTGCAGCGCCGCCTGTTTGTCTGGAGATAACTCTGAATTAATGTCGACGTTGCCTAGTGACTTGTCAGCCATCATCACTGGTTCAGGGGTAAAACATTCAGCAACGTGCTCTATTTCCTCGGCAAACGCTATCGAAGTACTGCGGAACAGGTGTCGATGCTCGTTACTGAAGTTGGTGACAAGCAACTGAGAACGGCCATCACTAAGCTGTAGCACACTTCTAGCAGCACAAACACCTTGCATCAGTAGATGCGATAAGTTACTTTCAGCGACCACTTCACCTTCGCGCATTCCACCGCACATCACTTCGACTAGGACACTGGTTCGCGGAGGAAGCGTAACACATTCGGTGGAGACACGAAGGGCGTCGTCTCGACGCTTGTGGTCGTACCCGTCGAGTGCTCGGTCTGCTTAGAAGGTGACTACACCTCCCCGTAGGTCAATAACAGCGCCGTATTCTTGGAGAAAATCAACCCCGAGAATGACGTCACGGGAGCATACGCGTAGGACAAGGCAGCTCGCCATGAATGTCGATCCTCGAATCCGAACTCTTGTCGTGCAGGTTCCCAGTGGAGTAACGACGTGACCGCCAGCCGTACGAATCTGCGAGCCATTCCAAGGGGTAATTACTTTCTTCAGCAACGTCGCCAGCTTCCCGCTTAAGATGGAATAGTCCGCACCGGTATCTACTAAAGCGCTAACCGCGTAACCGTTGATCACCACCGGTATCTCGAGCGAAAGCCGGTCATTCCGGTCATCTGCAGTTGACGTCGGATCGGTGTCCTCGCTCGTTCGCGTCGATCGGAGGTCTTCAGCGTGTCGACTGTCAGCGGCCTCGCCCCCAAAGGTCGCTGTGGTTAGTTTTCCCGGCGGGGACTTGGTGATCGTGTGCCGGAATATCGCTGGGGCGGTGGTGAAAATTGCCGTGGTGACGGCGAGCGGGACTGTCGCCCGGTAGACGGTGGCATGCGTTGTTGAGCAAGGTAATCTTCTATCTCCCGAGGTCGTTGGCCAAGTCGGGGTGGCGGTGAGTAGGTGGAAAAGCCCCGCAACCCGAGACGTCGGTATGGGCACTGGCGGTACATATGATCTGCCTCACCGCAGTGGAAGCACAGAGGCCGACGGTCCGGCGTGCGCCAAATATCCGACTTCCGAGGGGTCATGCGTCGATCGTCGGCGTAATATACCGGTTGCTCCTGCGGAACCACAGCGGGAGGAGCGGCGGAGGGAAACGCTGGAGGCGCGCGTCGTTCTGCGATGTATGGTACCGGTTGTGCAGATGAAAGCGTAACCGGATGAGCCGCGTGAACAGCGGGGTTGGTGCAGGGAGTCTCAGGGCTTCCGCGTAGGTCGCACGGCGGTGTTCAGTAGGTGCAGGCGCGGTGTAAGGAAGAGGACAGGTCGACCGGAGCGCTTGGTGAACTTCATCTTTGACGACACTATCAATAGAGCTCACCACCGCTCGTGACGTGCCGAAAGCCTTCTGTATTTCTTCGCGCACGACAGTGCGGATTAGTTCGCGAAGGTGGTCATCGTTGCTTCTGGTGGCCGTGAAAATATCGGTGGTGGATGTCACGTTCACTTGCCGCTCATAGAAATTCGATCGTTGCTGCAGCATCTTCTCCATACTTACAGCTTCAGATAAAAATTCGGCGACAGTCTTCGGAGGGCTCCGCACAAGACCAGCGAAGAGCTGGTCTTCACTCCTCGCATCAGGTGACGCAACTTCTTGTCCTCGCTCATTCCCGAGTCTGCTCGTCTGAAGAGGCGCGTCATATCTTCGACGAACGTGGTAACACTTTCGTTGGGAAGCTGAACGCGGACCTGGATTGCTCGTTCGGCTCGTTCGCGGCGATCAGCACTGGCGTAGGCATCTAGTAACTGACGGCGGAACTCAGGCCGCGACGTCAGTTGCTGCTCACGGTTTTGGAACCATGTGAGCGCGCCGTCTTCCAGGCAAAAGTAGACACTTCGAAATTTATTTGTATCGTCCCAGTCATTGTATTGGGCCACGCGCTCGAAGTCGGCCATCCAGTCTTCGACGTCTTCGAAGGCCTTGCCATGGAACGACTTTGGAACCCGTGGATTTTGAAGCGTGTACCGGTTCGTCACTGCGGCGCCTTCCATACCAGTTGAGACGGTCTGAAGCGCTGCGGGGTCTTCAGGAGGCAGTCCCCGGATCCTGCGGCTGGCCCGGTGGACCGGCGTATCGATTGGCACGGGGGTAGTGGTTCCACTGCCAGAAGGGGTCTGCGACATGGGTGAGGAATACCCAGCACCTCCACCACTTTGTCACGTGCCTTGTGAGAGAACTGGCGACGCGACGTTTATTGAGGGTAGCAGCTGCTGAAAAACACGGCGCTGGGGGCTGGCTATCGAGCGGGTGGAGAAACATGCGCACTTCTTTCTTCTTGTCCGTGCCTGCCCCTTAGCACTGTACCCTCTACTGCTGGTGGCAATATGCCGTTATTGTGGGATCTCTGGTAATGAAAATTGTTGCTGTAGTGGAAGCACGCCCAGGTAACGGATGTAGCGGATGTTAGTTTTGCTGGCGTGGGGCAGCACTCGTGCGCTACAGGTATGTTGCAAGTATTGTAGGAAGAGGATTCAGCACAGTTAAAGCATAGATATCCAGGATGTGCCCCACGTTTCACCGCCAAGCTTTCGCATGTGGACGATGGAGGTTAGCCTCTTCGTCAAGTATCAGATGCGAGGGCTCCACGAAATGTCTGTGTCAATACCAACACTGTAGGAATCAGTGAATCATTGAGAATGTACATATGAAATCGGTTAGTTGTCAATAGAAACGGGGTACCAGGTCATGGGGTTACGGACAAAACAATTAAGGCGCGCTTCTTGGTTGAAATGCTTAGGCCTTAAGTGGAGATGTAAGGCGATATCACGGTCGCTGGTTTTTGAAAGCACGCTGACCTGCATTTTCAAGGTGTGGTGACTGGTGACACCTGGGGACGAGTTACAGCCGAGATCCAGATCAATATGTCGTGACTTCACAACCTGGGGTAGTGGTCGCTACGGACGCTGTTCAGTAGCGCCGCTCACCGGACCAAATGAAGAAGGTGGTAGTGGTGCTGGTGATGACGTTGAAGCAGGCTGGTTTAGTCCGGCATACATAGCCGGCTAACTGTTACGCCTGATCCTCCTAAGAGTTGAGATCAAGGGTGTGTAAATAGGTGTCGATGCGCACCGTGTCTCGCAGGAAGGCAATCAGCAGTCGCTTGTGCTCTCTCCCTGATTGCCGCGGGCCCTCGGGGAAAAACGACGTCTTCAAAGGTCCTGTGCGTAAGACCACTCTTTTGCCGGCTGTCGACCATCGCTTTTCTTCTTGTGTCAAACTGCGGGCATAGCCAAATGAAATGTTCGATGTCGCCAATGTCACCACAGAAGGCACAGAACGGCGAAGCGAAACGAAAAAGTCACCGAGCAGCGCGGTCGCGTAGGCATGCTGTGTGCAGGAGCATAGGCTTCGATATTCTGTCTCCTGTGCATTCGCCTGCCCAAGCTTCCTGTTCAGTGCCACAATATCCTCTAAAACATGAACGGCTGACATCCGCCCGTGAAATCCTACATATTTCCCGGCAGGCAATGGAAAAAGAAAGCAGACAAGCATCTACCACAGCTGTTGTGCACAGTCAAGTACGATGCGCTTGTTCGCCTTTACATGCCTATGTATTTAACGTTTACGCATGCGAAACTATTATCCGTGTTTCGCATTCAGTCGAAGGGGATCTCGGATGTAATTGAGGCCCATTAGTAAAGGGGACACCTGGGTTCGTTGCCTCCGGAGAGTGCCAGCACTGAACATCGGCAGGAGCGGCAGCTTTGCGCAGGTGCAGTGAATGGCGTGATCTGAAGCGCTATCACTCAATGTTAAAAAAAACGTAAATGAAGAGACAAAGCAGTCATCAGTCTCAAAAATGCTTGAAGAAATGTGTCTCGAAAGCCCCTCACGATCACCAACAGAGCCAATTTTAACGCGATAGCGTTAAGGGCCCGTGTCGCAGAAAATCCGGCGTCGGTGGCGGTGTCGGCGTTGGTGTCGGCGTGGGCGCAGGCTCCGGCATCATTGGCGAAAATAATCATCACGAAGCACCCCGACCGTGCGGGCCTCCGCGTGGCGCAAGGCGTTAGTGAAAAAAACTGAATTTCTCCAAATAAAATCCGTACGATCCGTTAATTACGACATAACCACCACCTACAGACGCGATAGCGTCTGATTGTAATTTGAATATACGAGACAGCATTATTCAGTTGCTGGGATGCCTGATAAGCAGTCAGGGATCTTTGAATGTTGTCGTGTTCCACTATTAAAGGCGAAGCTTAAGCGCCCTCCAAATTTTTCTCGTCGCGTGGCAGGACAAGACGACTGTCACATTCGTGAGGTGTCGGAACCCATAAATAATTTATACTCCTGTCACTCAGTCACTTCGGAGCGCTGTCGACTCCAATCCGGATGGTGCACCCTGCAGTGATGTCGTACGTGGATTACGAAAATCTTCGTGTGTTCGCTATTAATAGCGAGGGAGAAAATAATAAAGCGATGTTAACTGGCTGCACACGCGCTATAATATGGAATACTTATATCTTGTACACATGGGACTGTCCCACTAATTGGTTATCTTACAGAGTGTGCCCGTTGTCAATGTTAATGGAACACTAAAGGTAAATATTAAGTCGAGGTAAAGTGATAGATTACGGCTCTACAATTACTAAGGCGTCAATATTAACGCGAACAGTGCCTTTGTAATTGAGAAATTGGGATTAATTTAGGACATAATTAGAGACTCCCGTTGGACATTGAAGTATACTTGCCCGATGACGAAGGCGATCCTCATTTAAATTCTGCCGCTAGTACTCAACCACTCGTTATAAAAATATGATTAAATTGTATTAAAAGACGAAAGAAAATGCTACTTGTCCTGTTCTATCTCGTTTTAGATAAAAGAACTCATTGACATTACCCTTGACAACGATACGGGCAGTTGAAAGGTTTGGTTTTCGCTCGACTCTGCGCCGCCAGCGCTTTCAGTTTCAGTAGTTTCGCTATCGCGTAGTGATGAACTGGTTTTCTTGGCTCGCGAAACTCGCACTAACTGCATGTTGCAGAGAATTCCACTTCTATGTGATGTCGCGAGATGCCCGAACGGTTCGCACCACGCCACCAAAAGCAGTTGCAGTGACGAATCCACCGCTCTGTCTTCCCTCTGTTTCTCCATGGCCGTGCGTTTGCGTTTTGTGCAAGAAACCGTACGGCCGTCTGTCGGGCGCCGTTTTACTCACCGACGGCAGCAAAGGGCGGTGATGGCCTATGCCACGTCACCACTTCCCCGGTTCGGTAGCGGGAAATTTGAATTGCGATAAAGTTATTCGGACCCTTGAGATGCAAGTTTCTCGTAAACTGTCTTCTTTTGGTATGAAAGAAGCGTTGCAAGGTTTCCGGAATGGTATTCAAACAGTCCACGTCAACTTAGTATTTGCCTTTTGCGTCCCTTGAAGATCTGCTACCCGCCACGCTTGCATTGCGGCTATGGTGTTGTTCTGCTAAGCAAGAGGTCGCGAGACCAAATGCCGGCCGCGGCGGCCACATTTCAATGAGGGCGAAATGCAAAAACGCCAGTGTACCGTGCCTTCGGGGCACATTAAAGATCCACTGGTGGTCATAAGGAATCCGGAGTCCCCCACTACGGCGTGCCTCATAATGAAATCGTGGTTCTGACCCGTAAATCCCCACAAATAATTAATTAAATGCTGCTTACATTTGCTTCGCGTCAAACTCTTACGTAAAGACGTAGAAACTAGAAATTTCCTTGCGACGGCGCGTAGTGTGCAAGGATATAAAAAAATAACTTAAATGCAGTCATATCCATCGTCGCGAGCTAAGATGTGGGGAGTTTGCACTAGTGTTGCAAGGCTGGGTCTCAGCGGAGCTAGTTCCGGCTTTTGGTAAGTGTTGCTGTAGGTTCTGCTAAATTTTGTGAGGCGGCGGCTCGGCGACGGCGTTTGGCGGCGGCGGCCTCGGCGCGATGGCCATGATCGGCTCTCCTTCGTCGATCGTAGTCCCGCTGAGCCGCGCGACGAGCTTCCTTGTAGGCGGCTTCTTCCTCGGGAGTCTTGCCTTTCTTCTGTCGCCCAATGTTAGCTGTGCACGCCTGTTCACTAGACGTGAGAGGTGACACATCTGTCGTCGCGCCGGCTGCTCAGAGCTTTCTACGAAGTCAGTGACGTCACGGCTAAGCGAACACTTGCTTCTCCTTGGCTGGGGAGAGGGAAAGCGAAGCGCACGCATGCCGAGGCGAGACTCCGCCCTACGTACATGTGTGATGCGAGGAGGTTGCGTGGCTCCGTGAAGCACAGGTGGGCCGAGTTTTCTGTCGGAACGAAAATGACTTGTGAAAAGACTAACAGCTCCGCTGTAAAAGCACACGACGATAGAGGGGACCCTTGTGTAGATGTGTCTTCTGCACAGATGGCGCCGTTGTTGCGCCAATCATGATGCAATCGGAGCCCAACTTAGCGGCTCGCTGGGCGTTCAGAGACGCACAGCTCGGTAATACGCTTATCGATCCGAGCGGGAGTTGTCGCGCTTGAGAAAACGTACACTCAGCTTACAACTTATCAAAATCAGACTAGGGTTCAACAAGCGTTCATTCCCTACAAGTGTGAAATTGCTGGCATACATTTCGCGCATGCTCGGCTCTCCTACCCCTGCGTCGGACGCGTGCGACCAACAATGGCGTCAAGTGACTAGGCTAGCAAGACACAGGGCTGTGCAACCCCTCCGACTACAGCCGAACGTGTTCGTCTCCGTCAGCAGCGCAAGCGCAGGAAACGTGGGCGAGCACAGGAGCTCCAACAATCTACCAGTGCGGCGGACTTAAGTGGCGCAGGGAAGATTTGTGCTCCTGAAGTAGCGGGATAATTTCGTAACCCTAGTACCCATACACCATCTCCCAAACAAATGGGCCCAATAGGAATCGGGATCCAGCAAAATTGCAAAATCACACCATAAGATCCCCCTGGCGGCAACATAAGTTAAGCATGCAAGCTTCGCATGCGTGAATAAATGTAACTTGTTTATTTGGGTACGTCACTTCTGTACCCTAGTGCCCATACACCGTTTATCGCACGGAATTTCGCCTCCCACAGCGGCTACAGCGTTCCTGATACAGCTTAGTCAATTTTTGTGTGGTTCTGAAATGAAACTGGTGTATTCAGTTTACTCAGTACTCAGTTTATTCAGTACTTGCTATTATCCTTGTAGCCTTCGTTAGCTGACTACTTCTTTATTTCTGCTCACATTGTTTGTGCATTTCTTTCGCTGTAATTTAATATTCAATACTGTTCTGCACTTATGCGACATATTCATCCACGAACATTTTTTATTCCGTGTGAACGCCTCCCCTTACACCCAAGAAGATTAAATTATTGTGCTTGTTGTTCTTGCATTTCGCGATGAAGAAAATTAGTGCAACAAATGATAGCGCACGCAGGAAGCGCTTGTTTTGGTTTTCCCTTCCTGTGTGTGTTGTCTTTTTGTTGCTATAATTTGCCTCTTCAGCAGGCCCGTTACAGCTTTGGACTATGGGACTTCCCTCTGTCTACGCACACATGCAGTATGTTTATAGATTTCATTGATTGATTGATTGATTATAGGAGAACACATATCGCATAAGTGCAGCGAACAGATAAAATGTTCGGCAGCATGTCACAATCCTGTAATACGTGAAGGCGACGCCTGCTGCATACGCGGTAATGTATTAAGTTATACGAACGGAAAGGTCAGACTTCTTGCCAGACTTAACGAGCCGCATCGTGAAGTAAATATTTAGCGCTGTCGGTCGACCTCCTCAACGAGACGTCATCATCATCATGAGCCTATATTTATGTCCACCGCAGGACGAAGGCCTCTCCCAGCCATCTCGAAATACCGATGTCTTGCCAAGCTGATTCCAACTTGCGCCTACAAATTTGCTAACTTCATCACCAAACCAAGTTTTCTGCCGTCCTCGACTGCGCTTCGCTTCTCTTGGCACCGATTCTGTAACTCTAATAGTCTGTCAGTTATCCCTCCTACGCATTACATGGCCTGCCCAGCTCTATTTCTTTCACTTGATGTCAATTAGAATATCGGCTAACCTCGTTTGTTCTCTGATCCACACCGCTCTCTTCCTGTCCCTAACGTTAGCGCTAACGTTTTTCGTTCCATCCCTCTTTGTGCGGTCCTTAACTTGTTCTCGAGCTTATTTGTTAACCTCCAAGTTTCTGCCCCATATGTTAGCACCAGTAGAATGCAATGATTGTACACTATTCTTTTCAACGACAGTGGTAACTCCCAATTAGGATTTGGCAATGCCTGCCGTATGGACTCCAACCCAATTTTATCCTTCTGTAAATTTCCTTCTCATGATCAGGGTCCCCTGTGTGTAATTGACATAGATAAACGTACTCCTTTACAGACTCTAGAGGCTGACTGGCGATCCTTAATTCTTGTTCCCTTGCCAGGCTATTGAACATTACCTTTGTCTTGTGCATATTAATCTTCAAACCCGCTCTTACACTTTCTCGGTTAAGGTTCCCAATCATTTCTTGTTTTTGTCCCCATTGTTGCTGAATAGGACAATGTCATCTGAAAACCGAAGGTTGCTGAGATATTCGCCGTTGATTCTCACTCTGAAGCTTTCCCAGTCTAAGAGCTTCAATACTTCTTCTAAGCATGCAGAGAATAGCATTGGAGAGATTGGGTCTCCTTGCCTGACCCCTTTATTGATAGATAACTTTCTACTTTTTTTCTGGAGAACCAAGGTTGCTGTGCAATCCACGTAGATATTTGCCAATATATCCACGTATGCATCCTTTACTCCTTGATTACGCAATCTCTATGACTGCTGGTATGTCGAATCAATCAAATTCCTTTACATAATGTATGAAATCCATATATATAGGTTGATTGTACTCCTCAGATTTCTCGATTACCTGATTGATGACATGGATGTGATCCATCGTAGAATACCCCTTCCTGAAGCCAGCCTGTTCTCTTGTTTGGCAGAATTCAACTGTTGCCCTGATTCTATTGGAAATTATCTTGGTGAATATTTTATACAATACTTAAAGCAAGCTAATTGGTCTGCAATTCTTCAATTCTTTAACGTCTCACTTCTTATGGATAAATATAATGTTGGCGTTCTTCCAGCTCTCTAGTACACTTGAAGTCGTCAGGCGTTGCGTATAAAGGGCTGAAAGCTTTTCAAGCATGATATCTCCTCAATCTTTCATTAAATCGACTGTTATTCCATCTTCTTCAGCAGCTTTTCCCCTGGTCATGTCTTGCAAGGCCCTTCTAACTTCATCGCTAGTTATAGAATGAGCTTCTGTATCCTGTTCATCACTAATTCGAATGAAAGTAGCCTGGCTGCTCTGGGTACTGTGCTGGTCAGTATAGAAATATTCCGCTGCTTTTATTAGGTAATTGAAATTGCTTATGATATTACTCTGCTTATCTTTCAGTCCATAGATATTGCCTTGTCCTATGCCAAGTTTTCTTGTCACTGATTTTATGCTGCTTCCGTATTTTACTGATTCCTGAATCTTTTCCACGGTATATTATCGAATATCCCTTACTGTCTTGTTGAACAGTTTTGACAATTCAGCGAATTTTATCTGATCTGTTGAGTTTGACGCTTTCGTATTTTGTCGTTTCTTTAATAGGTCCTTTGTTAGTTGAGAGAGGTTACCTACTGGTTGCCTTGGTGCCTCACCTCCAACTTCAAATGCTGCTTCTGAGATGAGCCTAGTTACGGTTTCATTAATTGCCTCTATGTTGTCTTCATCTTACTGTTCTAAAGCTGCATATTGGTTTTGCGAGCACTAGCCTGAATTGGTCTGCTTTACCCTAACTTCGTCTAGGTTGGCTTGTTTCTTGTTGACTAATTGCATTCTTCTTCTCTTCATATTGACAGAAATCCTAGATCTCACCTGTAAAGGTGAGATCTAGGATGGTCAATGCACTTCAGCTTACCTAACACTTCTACACCCTTAACTATGTTGGGATAGGCAGAGAGTATGAAATCTATTTCATTCCTTGCTTCTCCATTAGGGGTTTTCCAGGTCCGCTTCTTGTTGCTGCTTTTGCTGAAGAAGGTATTAATTATTCGGAGCCTATTCCTTTTTGCGAATTCTACCAACATCTCTCCTTTACTATTCCTAGAATTGATACCGTGGTTCCCAACTTGTTGCGCAGCCTGCTGTTTCCAAACTTTTGCAATGAAGCTGCGGATGACGACATTGTAGTCAGTTTACACCTGTATCATTGCTAATTAAACATCTGCAATGTGTCCTTTCACCTCGTTCCTCTCGTTATCATTCCCTATTGTGACCCTCTTTTTTCCCCTCTTCCCCTTCCCTTACTTAGAGTAGCAGGCCAGGTGCTCCATTTTCCGGTAGACCTCTGTACATTTTCCAACCATTAAACTACTTCTTCAACATCTTCACAAAACTGTTCCATTTCTTGAGGTTGGGGCATAGGCTTGTACTATCTTCATTCTATACCTCTTATTCAGCTTTGTTACGACAACTGCTATCCTCTCATTAATGTTGTAGAATTCATCAATGTTACCTGCTATGTCCTTATGGATTAGAAATCCTACTCCGAATTCTCTCTAATCTGGGAAACCTCTGTAGAAGAGGACGTGGCCGTTAGTAAGCATTGGATAAGCCTCACCTGTTCTTCTAACCTCCCTACGGCCAATATTATCCTAGGCAATGCCTGATAATTCCTCAAATAGCCCAGCTAAGCTAGCTTCACGCGAGAGGGTGTGTGTGTGTTGAACGTTGCCATGTTCAGTTTCCAGTGGCAGCCTGTCCCAACCTAGAGATTCTTACCACCGTCTGCCGCATCTAAGGTCTGACCGCCGCCTCAGTCAGTTGCTCTGGAGCCGCTTGGGACAGCGGGCCACGGGTTAACTGTAGGAGTCATGATAGAGGTAGTGGCCGAATACTGCACCAGGGAGGCCAATTCCTGTTCTAGTGAGCGCGTGACTTTGTTGAACATTTGTAGGCCTTCCTAATTTGGTTGCACCTGGACTAGTATAGCCCCACTAGCTCTCGGCAATATATATATATATATATATATATATATATATATTGTAGTGAAGAAGAGAGACACGCTAGTGGGTCGAGCGCTCTCGCTCAGCAACTGCTCTCGTGGTGGGAAGCTGTTACTGCGCTGACTGTTGACGCTGCGCTGCTCCAAGCTCTGCCAAAAAAACACCTTTAGAATTTGTGGATTCTGCTGGGTAACCTCAAACAATCATCCTGGAACTCCGGTCCCGTACCCTACCATCTACCATGCCCAAAGACGCCTCCGAACAAACGCCTCATACCGCACCCACTGCGTGTCCCGGGGTACCTCGTCACTGCGACCCTCCTATCTACACTGGAGCGGACGACACTGACGTTGACGAATGGCGCACGACGTACGACAGGGTAAGCACCCATAAAAACTGGGACGAAACGGACAAACTGCGCCATGTTCTGTTCTACCTCGCTGGTGTGGCCAGCCTGTGGTATAATAACCATGAAACAGAGTTCCAGACATGGTCTGAATTTAAGGCTTCCCTTGCCGATGTATTTGGTCACCCTGCTGTTCGCAAGCTGTGGGCCCAGCAGCGTTTGCGGGAACGAGCTCAACAGCCAGGAGAAACATTCACCAGCTATATTGAAGATGTCGTGGACCTATGCAGGAAAGTCGATTCGACCATGGCGGAGTCTGATCGAATTCGCAACATTTTGAAGGGCATAGAAGACGACGATTTTAACATGTTTCTGGCCAAAAGTCCTCGCTCTGTGGCCGAAATTATCACACTGTGCCAGAGCTATGAAGAACTCCGCATGCAGCGATCACTGACCCATCGATCTCTACTGCCTGACGAACACCTCGCTGGTTTGGCTGCCATGTCCGACCAGACAGCTTTGCTCGCAGAAATGAAGGCGTTCGTCCGCGAGGAAGTTGCCCGGCAACTCTCACTAATGGATTTTGCACAGCCGTAGCCGGTACATGCCCCAATGCCGAGTTTTGCGCCTCCGCTTGCCCACGTCATAGCGCAAGAACTGCACGACGTTTTGCCTGAGCACCACGAGCGCGTTCCTGCGGCTGCACCTCACAGCTACGCCGAAGTCATGGCCAGGCCCCAACAGATACCGACGACTGTGACACTCAGCTACGCGGAAGTCGTCACCCAGCCTCAACAACTCCCTCAACGGGGACCTCTCACGTACGCCGAAGTCCTCGCTATGCCCCGACAACAGCCTGCCGTGCAATCACTTTACCAGCCGCCACGTCCAACGCGTCCTCCCAGATGGATGGGACCTGCCGCAGCGACTCGGTGGCGTACGGCGGACAATCGGCCGATATGTCTTGCGTGCGGCTACGCAGGCCACGTCGCACGCCACTGTAGTCGCGTGCAGTCGCCTAGCGCTACACCATATGCGCCAAGTCCTATGATGGGTTCTCCGCGCCCATATTACGACGAAGAACCTCGGGCTGCGTCACCACCATTCCGCCGGTCTGCCAACATCCGCCGCTCACCTTCTCCACGTCGACGCTCCCCATCACCGATGCGGCCTCGTCCCGGAGCTCGGATGAGGAAAACTAATCGTCAAAATACATGAGGCAAGGGCTGCGACGCCGTCGAAACGCGAAAGTCCTCAACGAAGCCCAACCAATGTGATAGACGTGTCAGTTGACGGTGTGCGCACATATGCCCTTGTGGATACCGGAGCCGCTGTATCAGTTATGGACGCAAAGCTTTGTCGCTTCCTTCAAAAGGTCACGACGCCCCTTGCCGGATTCTCCCTCCGCACAGCAGGCGCACAGCGTATTCATCCGCTAGCGGCGTGCACCGCTCGTGTTCTCATCGAGGAAATTGTATACGCCATCGAATTTATTGTGATTTCTTCGTGCTCCCATGAAGTTATCCTTGGGTGGGACTTTCTCGCCCGCCACAATGCTGTTATTCATTGCGCACGGGCCGAACTAGAACTGTCACCGATCTCAGATATGACGCCTACCGATAATGCTTTTTTTGCGAACAAACTGCTCGTCAGGCACGACACCAGTGTTCCTCCCAACTCGTCAGTGATTGTCTCAATGCATTGCAGCAGCCTCTCTGACGCC
The DNA here is from genome assembly GCF_013339745.2 of Dermacentor silvarum. Lineage (NCBI taxonomy): Eukaryota > Metazoa > Arthropoda > Arachnida > Ixodida > Ixodidae > Dermacentor > Dermacentor silvarum. The sequence continues at coordinate 100,085,390 of NC_051160.1, forward strand.
GTCGCACTACTTTCTCCGTCTGGCCGCTTTTATACTCGAAAAGGTCTGCTGCTACCTTTTGCGACTGTAACCGTCAAACAGGGCTCCACAGCTATTTTCGTCTGTAACCCCTTCTCATACCCCGTGATGTTGCTTCAAGGCGAATGTCTTGGCCATGTGGAGGTGATCAACGACGTACAAATTACGGATGTTCTCGAAGCCACGTCCTGCGCCAGTTATAACACGCTCGGTTCTCTCTCTACGTCCGACCCTTTGCCAGAGGTGTGTTCGATTCATCTATTGCCGATGGCCTCACCCCCGCTCAGTGTTCTCAGCTTCTGCACATCTTTGAAGAATTTCGTTCTTCTTCTGATGTCGGGCAACCATCCCTGGGCCGGACGTCTGCTGTCACGCACCATATTGACACTGGCTTCCAACCGCCATTGCGGCAACGCCCATATCGCGTCTCTGCCACAGAACGCCGTGGGATTAATGAGCAAGTGGACGATATGCTTTGCCGCGAAGTGATCCGACCCTCGAACAGTCCATGGGCATCTCCTGTCGTCCTTGTTACGAAAAAAGATGGCTCTGTACGGTTCTGTGTAGATTATCGGCGCGCGAACAAGATCACTCGCAAAGATGTATACCCGCTGCCGCGAATCGATGACGCTATCAATAGCCTACAAGGAGCAGAATTCTATTCATCTCTAGATTTAAGCTCCGGATATTGGCAAATACCCATGGCTGACGTCGATAGGCCGAAGACAGCCTTTGTCACACCCGACGGCATATACGAATTTAACGTCATGCCGTTTGGACTTTGTAATGCGCCAGCAACCTTTGAACGCATGATGGACACAGTTCTGCGCGGTTTGAAGTGGCACACATGCTTATGCTATCTCGAAGACGTTGTTTTGTCTCTGACTTCACCACGCACCTTGAACGCCTACGGCGTGTTTTGACGTGCTTAGCAAACGCTGGCCTCCAACTGAACCTAAAGAAGGTCCGATTTGCAGCGCGGCAGCTCACGATACTAGGTTACGTCGTCTCGAAGGATGGAATCCTCCCCGATCCAGCCAAACTTCGTGCCGTCGCCGAATTCCCTAAACCGACGTCCGTCAAAGAATTGCGCAGTTTCGTAGGCTTGTGTTCCTACTTCAGGCGCTTCAGTCGCAATTTCGCCGCCATCATACCGCCCCTGACGAAGCTCCTCGGAAGCAGCGGACCACTCCATTCGTGGTCGTCAGAGTGCGACGAGGCGTTCACTAAGCTCCGTCGTTTACTGACGCATCCTCCCATTTTGCGCCACTACGACCCAACGGCACCTATTGAGGTACACACAGATGCCCGCGGTGTTGGCCTCGGCGCTCTCCTAGCGCAGCGCAAAGAAGGGTTTCCTGAATATGTTGTGGCATATGCAAGCCGTACGCTTACTAAAGCTGAGACCAATTACACCGTCACTGAAAAGGAATGTCTGGCAATCATCTGGCCGCTTACTAAGTTCTACCCTATTTGAATGGTCGCCAATTTGATGTCACGGACCACCATGCACTATGCTGGCTGTCGTCATTGAAGGATCCCTCAGGTCGTCTCGCCCACTGGGCACTTCGCTTACAGGATTACGATATCCGCGTACTGTACCGCAACGGACGCCAGCATGCTGACGCTGATGCCCTCTCACGTTCTCCCTTGCCTGACGACAATGCCTGCTGCTCACTATCCCAGCTTGACGTTTCTTCCGTCGACATTGAGACCATCGCTTCCGAGCACCGCATGGACCCCTGGATTGCCTCCATCATAGACTTCCTTGCTGACCCGTTATCGCCGCCAACCACTCGTGCGTTACGCCGTCAAGCTCGCCATTTCGCCATTCGCGACGATCTGCTTCACCGACGCAATTACACCTCTGATGGCCGCCAGTGGTTATTAGCAGTACCTCGAAGCCTGCGTTCTGAAATATGTGCATCATTCTATTCTGATCCACAGTGCGCACACTCGGGACTTTTCAAAACGTACCAGCGCCTCCGACAACGCTACTACTGGCGAGGAATGTACAACTACGTTGAAAAGTTCGTTCGTTCATGCCCCGACTGCCCAGCGCCGGAAATCTTCACCCCAGCTCTCGCCAGCTGATATGCAGCCTCTACCCTGCCCTACCCGGCCGTTCGGGCACGTTGGCATCGATTTGTATGGGCCACTTCCCTTGACGTCGGCTGGTAACCGCTGGGCCATTGTGGCAGTAGATCACCTTACACGATACGCCGAAACCACCGCTCTTCCAGCAGCTACGGCACGCAATGTTGCCTCATTTCTACTTCGCCGATTCATCCTGCGGCATGGTACACCTCAAGAACTGCTCAGCGACCGCGGACGCGTCTTCCTGTCGGAAGTAGTTGAAGCGATTCTAAAGGAGTGCCACGTTCTTCATCGTACTACTACGGCGTACCATCCTCAAACGAATGGCCTCACAGAACGCTTCAACCGTACACTCGGCGACATGCTTTCAGTGTACGTCACCTCCGACCACACGAACTGGACGCCATTCTGCCCTTCGTGACCTACGCGTATAATACCGCTACGCAGAGCACCACTGGATTTTCACCCTATTTCTTACTGTATGGTCGACACCCTTCGCACACCATCGACACCATTCTACCGTACCGGCCGGATGTATCCGAGTGTGTGCCTATTTCTGCCACGGTCAGGCATGCCGAAGAGTGCCGCGACCTAGCACGGGCCTTTACTTCCGATGATCAAGAGCACCAGAGGAGCTCTCGCGGGGACGCCACTTCCATCGTCACCTTCGATCCGGGAGCGCTCGTGTGGCTCTCAGTCACTTTCACAGCCCCTGGTCTCTCATCAAAACTGGTCGCCAAGTATGAAGGTCCTTATCGTGTTCTCGAACAAGCATCCCCTGTGAACTACGTAATAGAACCAGTTGAGCCATCTTCAGACAAGCGCCGCCGTGGACGAGACTAGAGCACTGCACGAGCCGATTTTTGCGGCCCGGGCCCGGCCCGGGCCCGTTTTTACATTGGGCGGCCCGCCCGAGCCCGATCAAAACTTTTATGGCGAGACCCGGGCCCGGAAATAGTCTACGTTACCCGCCCGGCCCGGCCCGCTACCCTTTACCTTAAGCCCGAGCCCGGCCCAAGCCCGACAAGAAACCGGCCCGAACCCGGCCCGAGACCGAAAAATACATGTTTTTCAGAGTTGAGAAGCCCGAGAATAACTCGCAGAAAGCCCGAGCCCGGCCCGGGCTCGCGTCAAAAAACCCGAGCCCGGCCCGGGCCCGGGTCAAAAAGCACACGCCGTGCCCCAGCCCGGCCCGAGCCCGTGAAAAAACTCCTCTTCCCGGCCCGGCCCGGCCCACGGGCCGGGCCGGGCCCGGGCTTTCGGGTAAGCCCGAGCCCGTGCAGTGCTCTAGACGAGACATTGTCCATGTCAACCGTCTAAAGCGTTACTTCGACCCGCTCATCGTGACGAGCTGTTAGGTCGCCGGACGGCTCCCTTATCGCTCCCGGGGGTGATTGTAGTGAAGAAGAGAGACACGCTAGTGGATTCAGCGCTACTGGTTCTAAACGCTAGTGGGTCGAGTGCTCTCGCTCAGCAACGGCTCTCGTGCTGGGAAGTTGTTACTGCGCTGACCGTTGACGCTGCGCTGCTCCAAGCTCTGCCGCATAAACACCTTTAGAAGATATATATATATATATATATATATATATATATATATATATATTGTTGAGGCGTCGGTTAGTCCATTAGTTTGTGGGTGATAGACCGTGGTTTTCCGATGATTGGTGTGGGTCAGCGTGACGATCTCTTGCATTAAGTCAGCAGTAAACGCAGTTCCTCGATCGGTTATTAAGATTGAAGGGGCCCCATGACGTAGTACGATTTCATGGACAAAAAACATCGCGACTTCTGTAGCAGTTCCACGGGGCACAGCTTTGGTTTCTGCGTACCTCGTTAGGTAGTCCGTTGCGACGACTATCCATTTGTTTCCTGTGGACGACGTAGGGAACGGACCGAGGAGGTCCATTCCCACCTGTTGAAACGGTGCTGGAGGAGGGTCCAGGGGTTGCAGAAGACCAGCAGGTTTCAAAGGTGGAACCTTGCGCCGTTGACAATCACGGCAGCTTCTCACGTAGCGCTGAACCGACGAGAATAGTTGTGGCCAGTAATACTTTTGACGTATGCGCGCTAACGTCCTGGCGAAGCCTAAGTGTCCGGCACACGGGTCGTCATGACACGCCTGCAGTACTTCTTCGCGCAGTGAAACCGGGACGACAAGAAGGAACGTTTCTTGGCTGTTTTCGGAGTTCTTTTTGTAGAGCACGTCGTTCCGGAGGCAGTAAGAAGTCAGACCGCGTGACATCGGTCGTGGGACAACAACGTCGGCTCCCTGAAGGTATCTAATGAGGGGAAGCAATGTACTGTCTGCACGTTGGAGGTCAGCCATCTCGACAGTGTCCACTACACCGAGAAACGGAAAATCTTGCTCTACGTCACAGGGCTTCCAAGGTATAGGTGCACGTGAGAGGCAGTCAGCGTCGCCGTGCTTCTGTCCGGATCGATATACCACTGTGACGTCATACTCCTGAAGGCGGAGGCTCCAACGAGCGAGGCGGCCTGAAGGGTCCCTAAGACTCGCAAGCCAACACAGTGAGTGGTGGTCACTTATTACGCGAAAAGGGCGGCCGTAAAGGTAGGGTCGGAACTTGCCGATGGCCCAAACGACAGCTAGACACTCCTTTTCAGTCGTGGAATAGTTGACCTCTGCCTTTGTGAGGCTGCGGCTCGCGTAGGCTAGTACTCGTTCGGCGCCGTCTTGCCACTGAACGAGTATAGCACCGAGCCCCACGTTGCTGGCGTCTGTGTGGATTTCTGTGTCAGCCTTGTCGTCGAAATGCGCGAGTACGGGGGCTGTTTGCAGTCGCTTCCGCAATTCTGTAAAGGCTTCCTGTTGTTCTTCCGTCCACTCGAAGGGTACATCTTGGCGTGTGAGTCTCGTTAATGGTTCGGCGATCCTTGAAAACCCCTCGACAAAACGACGGTAGTAGGCGCAGAGACCTAAGAATCGCTGAACTGCCTTCTTGTGTGTTGGACGCGGGAACTCAGCGACGGCAGCTAGCTTCTCGGGGTCTGGCCGAACACCGCGGGAGCTGACTACGTGTCCGAGAAACTTTAGCTCCTGAAAGCCAAAATGACATTTCTCAAGCTTGATAGTCAGATTTGCTTTGCTGATTGCGAGGAGTACATTCTTGAGTCGTTCGAGATGTTCATCAAACGTTCTGGAAAACACCACAACCTCGTCTAAGTAGACTAAGCACTTCTGCCATTTCAGTCCAGAGAGAACAGTGTCCATCATCCGCTGAAATGTGGCAGGTGCGGAACACAGGCCGAATGGGAGGACTTTAAATTCATATAATCCATCAGGAGTCACAAATGCCGTTTTTTCGCGGTCATGCTCATCTACTTCGATCTGCCAGTACCCAGACTTAAGATCCAACGAGGTGAAAAATTGGGCGTGGCGTAGACGGTCCAGAGCGTCATCGATCCGTGGCAGAGGATAAACGTCGCGTTTGGTGACACTGTTAAGCCGTCTGTAGTCTACGCAGAAGCGTAGTGTGTTGTCCTTCTTTTTGACTAAAACGACGGGTGACGCCCATGGACTTATGGACGGCTGAATCACGTCATCATCTAACATTTCTTGAACCTGGCGCTTTATCACCTCCCTTTCCGTAGGCGCAACGCGGTAAGGATGCTGACGAACGGGGCGTGCTGACTCGTCCGTAGGATTGCGATGCTTGGTAACGGAGGTGCGCCGTACTTTAGACTCGGTAGAGAAACAGCCAGAGAAGTCGTTGATAAGGTCCAGTAGCTGTTGTTTCTGTCGTTCCGATAAGCCCGGGTTAATCTGAATGCGATCGCTCAGGTTGGCCTCTATCGATGAATTAGGGGAAGCAGTTTCTAGTGAGGCGACATCAGTGAAGGCAGCAATTTGATGGAGGAAGGCGACAGCTGTGCCTTGCGGTAAGTGCTGGTATTCGTTGCTGAAGTTTGTCAGCAGGACTAATGAGCGTCTGTGCTGAAGCTGAACGAGGCCCCGTGCAATGCAGATGTTCCGCTCAAGCATTAACGGAATGTTTGCCTCGGCGATGCCCTCATAGCCGTCGAATGCGTCGCACGTTACCAGGGTCAGTAGGCTGCTTCTTGGCGGTACCGTTATGCCGTCTTCGACGATGCGCAAGGCGTTTTCGGTGGGATTCTCGTCGCCAGCGTCGCTTGCTATAGCTTTTGCCGTAGAGAACGTCACGCTCGATTTTTCCAGGTTAATTATGGCTCCATTCGCCTGCAGAAAGTCCATGCCGAGTATCAAGTCCCTCGAGCAGCTGGGCAGAATAATGAAGACCCCGACGTACGTAAATCCACAAATATTTACCCGAGCGGTGCATCTGCCCACAGGAATTAATAGATGCCCTCCAGCAGTACGGACATGCGACCCAGTCCACTGCGTAAAAACTTTCTTTAACTTTGACGCAAGCTCTCTGCTCATAATCGAGCTGTCCGCACCAGTGTCAATTAAAGCAGTAACTTCTTCGTCGTCTATGGTAACCAGTATGTCTGACGTTACCACTTGCCTTTGGGCACTGGAGTGTGACTGAACATCGGTGCTTTGTCGTCGTTGTCGTCGTGATGGAGGATATTCGAAGCGCTCGGCGTCAGCGGCCTCACCTCCGGAGGTCGCTGGACTCAGTTTTCCGGGTTTGCAGGGCTGGGTGAACGACGCCTACGAGCGTCTCGATGAAAGGAGGGACTTGGCGATCGGTATCGAGCAGGCGATGCAGAACGGGGCTCGTGCCTTCGCTGCTCGAATGAACTGTCGCGACTCGCGATGAAGTTCTCTATCTCCATCGGGCGCTGACCAGGTCGTGGACGAGATGCACCTGGAGGGAACCCGCGGAGGCCCACTCGTCGATAGGGACACATCCTGTAGACGTGGCCAGCCTCTCCGCAATGAACACATAGGGGCCTGAGGTCAGGAGCCCGCCAAACGTCGCTTTTTCGGGGCCTCGACTCCTCGACGAACGATGGACTGCGACGCCTGAACACTACTTCAGTCTGTTCGAAGGGGCGCATGACGTTTGAGGGGCCGTACAGCGACGGTCGTCGTACGGCGTCCGCATAAGTCATTCGGACTGGCTCCCGCTGTTGTGGTACCTCGTAGCGTTCAGAAGCTTGGACGGCTTGCCTAATCTCGTCGCGCACTATCTCCGCCACAGAAATTCGGGCTGTCGGCGCGTCGGTTAGATGCATTTTGTGGAGCTCTTCTCTTACCACAGCCCTGATCAATTCGCGTAAGTCCTCGAGGTGGTTTTCCGAGGTCATGCTAGAGGGGCTGTGTGAAAGTTCCATCACGTTGCGGTTGTATTGTCTGGCACGCTGTCGAAGGGCCCTTTCCATTGCTGTCGCTTCAGCAAGGAAGTCTGCAAGTGTTGTCGGCGGATTCCGAATAAGTCCATCAAAGATCTCTTGCTTTACACCTCGCATCAAATGTCACACCTTCTTGTCTTTGGTCATTGAGGCATCCGCACGTCTGAACAGCCGAGCCATGTCTTCAGTATACGTGGTGACGCTCTCGTTCGGGGCTTGGAATCTTGCCTGTATTGCCAGCTCCGCTCGCTCCTTCCTGTCCATGTTGGAGTATGTGGCGACCAGCTGCTGTCGGAATTCGTGCCACGAAGTCAGTGTCGTTTCATGGTTATGGAACCACGTCCTCGCGGAGTCTTGGAGCGCGAAGTACACGTTGCGCAACTTGCGGTCTTCGTTCCATCCGTTGCATTCGGCGACCCGCTCGAAATGGTCTAGCCAATCTTCCACGTCTTCAGTAGCATCTCCGTGGAACGCAATCGGCGTCTGTGGCTGGTTGAAGATGATCTGCGCCGGCGAAACAGCCGCAGCAGCAGGAGGCTGTGGGCTCAGGTTCATCGTCCGGATACGATCGGGCAACAGACCGTGCTCAGGTTGGAGCCCTTGAAGACGGCGGCTGGTGCGTACGTGCACAGGAGTAATCTCTCCCGGACTACTCACTGGGGATGAGTCAGGGGTGCGCTGCGTCTCCGGCAATGGTATCATATACCCAGCACCTCCACCAGTAAAATGTCACGAAGATAATTATAACGAGCTTGCCGAAAGAGAATAGCCTTCTTTTATGATGGCCGACACTCAAGAGAACGCGCGCACACCTGCGCCCTTCGTCGTCTTCTCCCTGGCGATCTTGTGCCTGTAGTGGGCAGCTGACTTATCACGATCGGTGCCTGTAGTGGGCAGCTTACTTCGCGTCAATATATATATATATATATATATATATAGACAAGGCAGCTGTCCGAATGACGTGTGACCTACGGGCGCAGGGCGTTTCTCAAGCTGCAAAAAGCAGCATTTTGCTCGGCGTCCGCTCTTTGATTGTTTTCAAACTGTAACAGAAAGAGGATTAAACTTGCATTGTATAGGCTCGAGCGAAATTGAGAGGGTGTGAAATAAGGAGAGGACTAGCAGGCAGAGAAAGAAAGAGAAACAGAGAAAGGGTGAGAGAGAGAGAGTTATATAAATAAATTAATTAACGCAACAAAATCAACATTCCTGGCGATCAACATTCCTATACACCTGTGGGTGTATAGCCTAGTAGCTTTAACGCTCTCTTTCCCCGGACCGCGGGTAGCAGCGTTCGAATCCCCACGTCGCCAGGAATGTTGATTTTGTTGCGTTAATTTATTTATTTATATAACTCTCTCTCTCTCTCACCCTTTCTCTGTTTCTCTTTCTTTCTCTGTCTGCTACTCCTCTCCTTATTTCACACCCTCTCAATTTCGCTCGAAACTATACAATGCAAGTTTAATCCTCTTTCTGTTACAGTTTGAAAACAATCAAAGAGCGGACGCCGAGCAGAAAGCTCCTTTTTGCAGCTTGAGAAACGCCCTGCGCCCGTAGGTCACACGTCATTCGGACAGCTGCCTTGTACGAACAAAATGAATAAAGAGCAACACAAATGATTAAGACTACGAGTTAAACTTCACTGAGACTGACATACATTCATAGGTCAAAAACACAAGTAAACCAAATAAAATATAAATCACTTATTTAACGTAGACACTTACACTGAAACGCACTTGTATCAGTCGGCCAATAATAAATCCATTTGTATAAATAAATAAAAAATGACATGTACATGTACGCCCTTATCATAATTACTAAATATTTTCAAACATATAAAGGTGGTTATTCTGCATGCCCTTTGAAATTTGTTTAATGGAACTGTTATTTCCATTAATAATATTATGGCACCTCGCTAAAAAATATGATGAAGATAGTTGGCGGTATGTAGTGCGACAAAACGTTTGGCACCATTGGACAGAATGTCGGTTATCTTAGGCAGGTATGGGAAAGTTTATTTTGAACAAGGACAATAGTCTGTGATTATTACCCACAACTTCGGTGTTTTACATGCTCAACAACTTGTAGGAATACATCTCGGTGACTCTTCGGATGTGAAAAGCAGTGAAGTACGGTTTAGTGTGTGGGTACCATGGTACATTGGCGATTAGACATATTGCTCGTTTTTGAGCGACAATAGTTTTTGTTCATTTTGTTTTGTCATTTTGCCCCATATCTCAACACAGTACGGAATATTTGGTACTATATATGCATTGTATATTAAAATCTTTGCCTGTTGAGGAAGTACGTGTCCATACGTACCGTAACTATACCGTTTATTCTGTTTATTCTTAACCTTACACTATCGACGTCTGCATCACAACTAAGTGATTCAGTAAGAACCACGCCTAGGCTTTTCGCGGCTGGTACAATCTCAATTTTACTATTCCCTAAAACAAGATCGAAGTTACAGCGATATATTCTGTTTTTGGGTCTAAACAAAATGTCTTTAGTTTTATTTCTATTATTCTTTAAGCAGTCTTTGAGTTGCCGCAACTATTAAAAAAAATGATCACCTTGATTAAATACTTCTCGTTCTGTTTCACCTGAAATTAATATGGTTAAGTCATCGACGTATGCTCTGATATTTACTGCAACTGGGGCGAAAATATATCATTAATGTAAAGAAGGAACAGTAGAGGCCCTAAAATGCTTCCTTGTGGTACACTGTATAGGATGGTTGCTAGTTTAGAAAATGCACGGACGTGAACAACCATCTGTTATCGATATTTCAGGTAGGCATCCAATAATCTTACGCTATTTCCTCTTATTCCGTAGTGTTGGAGTTTTTGTATTAGTAGGTCGTGATTCAGGAGATCAAATGCTTCAGAAGTCTACATAAATCCTGAGTACTAATCACTTTGCTTGAAATCCATCAATTATAATGTCCTTTTGCTTCATCAATGCTGCTTCTGCGGACATTTTCTGTCGGAAACCGAATTGACAATTAGATAAGACATCATGTTTCATTAATAACTTGTTATTTCTGCTGTATATAACCTTTTTAGGCCTTTTTACAACATTGGGAGAAGCCAGATTGGTCGAAAGTTAGACAAGTTTAATGCGACACCCCCTTTATTGATGACAGTGACTTTTGCTACCTGCATTCTTTTTGCAAAAACTGCTGCAAAAAGAGCAAGGTTATAAATGTGCATCATCACTGGGGCGAACAAGTCGATACCATACTTAAAAGGCTTGATTTGAAATCCATCTTTGTCTTTTACTTTACTTGTTCTAAGATTCGAAAACACTGTAGTTATCTCACTTTCTGTTGTGGGAAACATAAAAAGCGAATGTGAAACACCAGTGCGTGATGGCCGTAAATTGTGCGAGTGCTAGAACAACACAGCGTCTCCGTAACATTATTGGAAAAGTTATGAAATTCATTGGAGAGGTTTTCTCCCGTTAGTGCAAGCCCATTCTTCGTAAGCGACGTAACAGTGTTTTCAGAGCTGCAGTTTAGAATTTCATTTAGATGCTCCCATTGATTCTTCACTCTTTTCTTAGCTGAATGTGAAAATGCCTTTTCAAAATACAGTATTTTAGCTACACTGAGCTCCCGGTTTAGCTGGTTGCGATATCTTTTGTACATCTGCAACTTTTAAAGTTCTCTGGATTTCAGAAACTGAAAGAACAGTTTATCTTTGGTTTTTATTTTGCGCATCGATTCCCGCATGATCCAAGGCTTTCTCGCTTTTTGCTTTCGAATGCGTTGTAATGGAAAGCATTTGTCATACACAAGTTTGATTTTTGTTATGAGTGCACTTTATGAATCTTCTACTGTACATCGTTCAAGGACAACACGTCGCACTATTCAAGTATGGTGACGACAGTTGAAAAATGATCTAAAGAAATTGCATCGATTCGTCGATATTGCAAAGGATTACTGGTAGGAGTTCGATGGGGGCTGTGCATAAAAAAAGAAGCCAAATACGGGAAGGTGATCGCTCTCTTCGAACACCATCGCTCTGTAGAGATCAACCCCCACCTTAAACAGATCCGCTGTTAAAAAGGGCGGCTTCACATTAATACAACAATCTGTTTGTACTGGAAATAGAATTTCACGGCACACAACCCTGTGGGTGTAGCCTAGAGCCGAAGCGCTGAGAGAAAGGTAAATTGGAAATGTCAATGAAAGTCCAATTTGGCAAAACAGAGCAACGATAAAGCTTTTTTTGCAGCGTGAATGGTTCATTACAAAAATGGCGGAGAGGTGACTGCGTCAGACCAGTCCGGTGCAAATAAGTTAGAACTGCGCAGTGCGGCGTCACAGTCTTCTAAATGCAGCTTCATACAGTCGGGTTGGATGCCATTGAGAATTCCAGGGGAACTTAAAATGATAGAAGTCAGAATTGGAGAATCGTGTTTGCTTTGTAGAAGCTCCATTAAGGCAGAATTTTCCGTACCTTGCTTAAGAGACGTACTCAGTAACACGCAAAACGGAAACTAGTGGGCCATCTAAGGAAACCTTGGCAAGCGAATCTGCCATTTCATTTCAATTATCTTTTTTTTGCTTCCCCTTCCTTATTATCATTATCATTCGTCTTCTGCACATCTCTATCATTTGATATGCAAGATGAAGAAGAAGAAGAACGTGAACTTTGTTATCAAATCGATAAGATTTGAGTCCGGTGTATTTTTAGTGGGTCTGGGCACCCGCCGCGGACGCGATTTCGAGACCTTGTCTCGAAGCGGCTTCCTCGGCTCGCTGGACGGCCCAGAGTTGTACTGTCAGGTTCGAGCTGAGCAGTGCGGTCTTCCAACGCGAGCGGAGGCTGGTGGTGGAAGAGACGGAGGTGTCGGCACTGCCCGAATTGTTTGTTATGTCCTGAGATTCCCATAACAAGTGATTAAGTGTGGCAACCTCGCCACAGGATGTGCATCTGTTTGTAGTGTACATGTCTGGATACATGGCGTGCATGATCTGGAGTTTATGTAAGAATCAGTTTGTAATTTCCTGTAGTGTACTGCGTTCGCCATGTCTAACCTAGCGTGAGGGAATGGGTATACGCGTCTCTGTAACTGGTAGTGTGTCGTGATGTCGTGGAACCTGGTCAAACGATCCTCCCACGCCCAGACGTTTGCAGTGTACCATTTGATTATGCAGACCGGCCTTTTCACAAAATAATTCAAAATATCGACGCTTTTTTACGCTGTATTTTTCAGATGCATTATGGATGACAGCGAGAAAATAAGCTAGTAGGAGGTGCAAGAACAATTCTGAAAGAACAAAACAAGGAGCGTTTAGAACGTGCCAATCCGAGCACGGTGCGACGACAAGGAAGAACAGTCGCGCGCTGCATAAAGTATCTGGAAGGCTTTCTGTCATACGATCTGGTATGCGAAGTGACACATTAATTATGATCTACCGTATGTATGTACGGCCGATTATAGAATTTGGATGTGTTTTGTTTTCCGGAGGTGCAAAATATAAAATAAGACCACTTGTTCTTTTAGAGAGCGAAGCTCTTCGAATATGTTTAGGCCTGCCTAAATTCGTTGCTAATAACGTGTTATACCAGGAAGCGCGCTTACCTTCTCTTCACACGAGATTCTGTATGCTTACGGTTCAAACCTACTTAAGGGCTTATGAATCGCCTCTTAGACGTACAGAATATATATTTATTAGTGAACCAAATTCATTTTTTGAGATCACGTGGCCTCGGTTACATACCCCACAGGTTATATTTGTGCAGGCACAATTAGCACTTTTAAATATTCACATTAGAGAAATCATTCCGTTTGATAGGTCCACATTGTCCTTTAAAATAGAATTTGCGGATATTTTCCCCAATAACGCAAAACTGCTGCCACCAACGTATTTGAATGCCCTTTTGCAAGATTATTTGGCCCATTTCCCAATAAATGTAATAGCGACTGATGCTTCCTCGTGTGAAGAGAAGGCAGGCGTGGGAATATACTCACCATCCCTCAATTGGTCTTTTTCACTTCGCCTGCCAGATTACACACCAGTTTTTCAGGCCGAACTTCTGGCAATAATTCTTGCATTGAGAAAGTTACCGCTATATGTTACAAAAGTTATTATTGTCACAGATTCACTTTCTGTATGCAGCGCGCTTAACGCATCTACAAATTTGACAGCTTTAAACACGTTTTATACATTAGCTCCTCCCCACCTAAAGTTAGTTCATTTAGTATGGGTACCAGGCCACCGAGACATCCAACTTAATGAAATAGCTGATTCTTTAGCACGAGCTTCTTTAAAGGGTCCGGCAATATCTGTGCTGCCGGCAACTGCGTATATCGCTGCAGCCAGATATAGGCAGTATTCTTTGACTGAAGACAAGAAAAGCCTAGCACTAGCAAAATCAACAGACTTTATACATCTAAATTATTCTTGGAATCGACAGTGGTGTCCCAACCGGCAATTCGAACTAACATTTACAAGACTGCGTTGCCGTATTCCACAACTAAATTTTTACTTGCACAGATATGGTCTGGCGTCATCACCATTATGCTACCTCTGCAATGAACCAGAATCTATCGATCACTTTTTACTATCCTGTCGGCGGTTTTCTAATCATCGACAACGATGTTTAGAAATCCCACTTCGTAATCTAGGACTGCCCTTAAGCAGTTCAGTTTTACTCTCACTTGGAGCCACGGTGTTAGGACATGCCCACGGGAATGTTTGCCGAGCCATTTATAGCTTTTTATGTGACACAAAAAGATTGCCTTATTAATATTTTCCCATTGTTACCTGATTACTTTATTTATCCTTCAATAAATTATAGCTTTAGCAAATTCAAAAAGTAAAGTCATAAAACCAGAATTATATTATTATTATTCAAAATCTACGTACTTCCTTTGCTGTACTTAATTTATTATTAAATTCATATTACTATTCCTATTCAGGCAAGGCTGACTAACTTAGTATAGACTACTTAATTCTTTTATTATTGCTTTATTTCTCATTTTCAATTAGTCAATTATTTTTATTCTTATACTTATGTATTTATAAATTAATTTATTTCAAATTTCTATCATAATATCACCCGGTTCGTGGCCTATCCCCCTCAGTGGGTATTGCCAAGTGTTGAGGCATCATCATCATCATCATCATCATATGATGTAGTGTTCATGGATTCTTCAGAGAAAAATGAGAAATCAGCGATAGGCACCTACTCTGAAACACTATCACCGCGCTTTGCTATCCGTCTTCTGGACTATACTCCAATTTATGTGGCCGAATTCATGGCCATATGCTAGGCCCTGTAAAAAATTACCAACCATGTGTCATATATAATGTTGCTCACAGGCTGCCTATCAATTCTTCTGTCGCTAGAAAGCGCAAATAATTAATTCCCTAGTGTGCCGGTCGCTACACTTCTTCATTCCACCGCATGCTAAAGAAATTTGGTTTTTGTGGATAGCAATCGTGGACTAGAATTAACGAGATTAATGATAGCTTGGCAAAGACAGTGCTTGTTGGGACACTAGCTTTCTTTATATGCAAACTTATCAGCTGGCGGTGCCAAGATTCCGAAGACAACTCCTGGGTAGAAAAAATTAGCCCCTCCTGCAACGGATTGAGGTAATTTAGAGTTCCTGTAGAGTGTCTGGTCGTGTCCCCCTCGGCAATACAAAGCTTCGATTACCCTAAGATGATGTCGAATACCGCAATGAAATCAGTATAGGAGAGAGAGAGAGAGAATAACTTTTATTCAGTGTCCAGGACGCAGTCAGGGATGGGGAAGGTTGGGAGTTCCTTCCCTCCCGTCTCAGCCTTCGGCTAGCAGCCCCTGCTTCTTGTCGTTGGCCTCGGACATCCGGGCAGCCTGGGACTGAGTCTCGGCGTCCGAGCTGAGCATGTGTGGGTTCGCACCGTCGAAGCTTTGTTCGCTACGTCGGGATATAGAATCACTGGACCATTTCCCTCTCTATTGCCGAACATAAAACTCCGAATAAAAGACCTACTTAGATCAGCCCCTATTATGTATGGGCCTTCCTATCTCGGTGATTAATATTTTATCTTTTAGTTCAAGTACCCTCGGTCGAGCCGGAAAGAATGTGTGTCAGATTGTGCACGAGTACGTCATTCCTAGAGAGAGACATTAAAAATCGTTTCCTCATGAATAACATTAGATCCATCGCATTATATTCAAAATCTTTTATGTCCTTCAAAATTGGCATGGCCACTTTTCACGGAAAGAAGACATGACAAAAATAAATTGTAATCACTGTTATTGAAACATGGGTAGCAGTGATGAATAAGTTAAAAGGACGCACGGACTTCGCGCATCATGACTAATCCCCCCCCCCTCCTCGTGGGTACGTGGCATAAGTTGAAGGAAGCAAAAGAAGAAGAAGAACATGGCACGCAGTACAGCCACACCAGGGCTGGTGTAAAGTGGTCGACAGCTTCCGGAGTAGTCTGTTCGTCCAGAAGCCTACGTTCACATGCATAACGATGTTAAGGCGCAACGGAGACCAGGTCGAGTTGAACAACACCGGTATGGGAGACTCCGGGACCAGCACTTCCCACGACAGCGGCAGCAGTTCGAGCTCCTCCTCATACTCTGACGTGGAAGCGTTCGGCGGCCGCAGGCGCATCCCAGGGCTACGAGGCGGCCGGGCTTCCAGCGTCTCGAGTTGCACGAGCTGCACGAAGTGCGCCAGATGCAGGCTGCAGCGCGTCGTGCTGCCGACGACGTGGCAGCTTGTGGCGACGGCGCCGGCGCATCGCACTCCTGGCTACGAGGCGGCCGGGCTTCCAGCGTCTCGAGTTGCACGAGCTGCACGAAGTGCGCCAGATGCAGGCTGCGGCGCGTCGTGCTGCCGAGGACGTGGCAGCTTGTTGCGACGGCGCCGGCGCATCGCACTCCTGGCTACGAGGCGGCCGGGCTTCCAGCGTCTCGAGTTGCACGAGCTGCACGAAGTGCGCCAGATGCAGGCTGCGCCGCGTCGTGCTGCCGACGACGTGGCAGCTTGTGGCGACGGCGCCGGCGCATCGCACTCCTGGCTACGAGGCGGCCGGGCTTCCAGCGTCTCGAGTTGCACGAGCTGCACGAAGTGCGCCAGATGCAGGCTGCAGCGCGTCGTGCTGCCGACGACGTGGCAGCTTGTGGCGACGGCGCCGGCGCATCGCACTCCTGGCTACGAGGCGGCCGGGCTTCCAGCGTCTCGAGTTGCACGAGCTGCACGAAGTGCGCCAGATGCAGGCTGCGGCGCGTCGTGCTGCCGAGGACGTGGCAGCTTGTTGCGACGGCGCCGGCGCATCGCACTCCTGGCTACGAGGCGGCCGGGCTTCCAGCGTCTCGAGTTGCACGAGCTGCACGAAGTGCGCCAGATGCAGGCTGCGCCGCGTCGTGCTGCCGACGACGTGGCAGCTTGTGGCGACGGCGCCGGCGCATCACACTCCTGGCTACGAGGCGGCCCGGCTTCCAGCGTCTCGAGTTGCACGAGCTGCACGAAGTGCGCCAGATGCAGGCTGCGGCGCGTCGTGCTGCCGACGACGTGGCAGCTTGTTGCGACGGCGCCGGCGCATCGCACTCCTGGCTACGAGGCGGCCCGGCTTCCAGCGTCTCGAGTTGCACGAGCTGCACGAAGTGCGGCAGATGCAGGCTGCGGCGCGTCGTGCTGCCGACGACGTGGCAGCTTGTGGCGACGGCGCCGGCGCATCACACTCCTGGCTACGAGGCGGCCGGGCTTCCAGCGTCTCGAGTTGCACGAGCTGCACGAAGTGCGCCAGATGCAGGCTGCGCCGCGTCGTGCTGCCGAGGACGTGGCAGCTTGTTGCGACGGCGTCGGCGCATCGCACTCCTGGCTACGAGGCGGCCCGGCTTCCAGCGTCTCGAGTTGCACGAGCTGCACCAAGTGCGCCAGATGCAGGCTGCAGCGCGTCGTGCTGCCGACGACGTGGCAGCTTGTGGCGACGGCGCCGGCGCATCGCACTCCTGGCTACGAGGCGGCCGGGCTTCCAGCGTCTCGAGTTGCACGAGCTGCACGAAGTGCGCCAGATGCAGGCTGCGCCGCGTCGTGCTGCCGACGACGTGGCAGCTTGTGGCGACGGCGCCGGCGCATCACACTCCTGGCTACGAGGCGGCCGGGCTTCCAGCGTCTCGAGTTGCACGAGCTGCACGAAGTGCGCCAGATGCAGGCTGCGGCGCGTCGTGCTGCCGACGACGTGGCAGCTTGTGGCGACGGCGCCGGCGCATCACACTCCTGGCTACGAGGCGGCCGGGCTTCCAGCGTCTCGAGTTGCACGAGCTGCACGAAGTGCGCCAGATGCAGGCTGCGCCGCGTCGTGCTGCCGAGGACGTGGCAGCTTGTTGCGACGGCGCCGGCGCATCGCACTCCTGGCTAGGAGGCGGCCCGGCTTCCAGCGTCTCGAGTTGCACGAGCTGCACCAAGTGCGCCAGATGCAGGCTGCGGCGCGTCGTGCTGCCGACGACGTGGAAGCTTGTTGCGACGGCGCCGGCGCATCACACTCCTGGCTACGAGGCGGCCCGGCTTCCAGCGTCTCGAGTTGCACGAGCTGCACGAAGTGCGCCAGATGCAGGCTGCGGCGCGTCGTGCTGCCGACGACGTGGCAGCTTGTTGCGACGGCGCCGGCGCATCACACTCCTGGCTACGAGGCGGCCCGGCTTCCAGCGTCTCCAGTTGCACGAGCTGCACGAAGTGCGGCAGATGCAGGCTGCGGCGCGTCGTGCTGCTGACGACGTGGCAGCTTGTGGCGACGGCGCCGGCGCATCACACTCCTGGCTACGAGGCGGCCCGGCTTCCAGCGTCTCGAGTTGCACGAGGTGCACGAAGTGCGGCAGATGCAGGCTGCGGCGCGTCGTGCTGCTGACGACGTGGCAGCTTGTGGCGACGGCGCCGGCGCATCACACTCCTGGCTACGAGGCGGCCCGGCTTCCAGCGTCTCGAGTTGCACGAGCTGCACGAAGTGCGCCAGATGCAGGCTGCGGCGCGTCGTGCTGCCGACGACGTGGAAGCTTGTGGCGACGGCGCCGGCGCATCACACTCCGGGCTACGAGGCGGCCGGGCTTCCAGCGTCTCGAGTTGCACGAGCTGCCCGAAGTGCGCCAGATGCAGGCTGCGCCGCGTCGTGCTGCCGACGACGTGGCAGCTTGTTGCGACGGCGCCGGCGCATCGCACTCCTGGCTACGAGGCGGCCGGGCTTCCAGCGTCTCGAGTTGCACGGGCTGCACGAAGTGCGCCAGATGCAGGCTGCGGCGCGTCGTGCTGCCGACGACGTGGAAGCTTGTGGCGACGGCGCCGGCGCATCACACTCCGGGCTACGAGGCGGCCGGGCTTCCAGCGTCTCGAGTTGCAGGAGCTGCACGAAGTGCGACAGATGCAGGCTGCGGCGCGTCGTGCTGCCGACGACGTGGAAACTTGTGGCGACGGCGCCGGCGCATCACACTCCGGGCTACGAGGCGGCCCGGCTTCCAGCGTCTCGAGTTGCACGAGCTGCACGAAGTGCGCCAGATGCACGCTGCGGCGCGTCGTGCTGCCGACGACGTGGAAGCTTGTGGCGACGGCGCCGGCGCATCACACTCCGGGCTACGAGGCGGCCGGGCTTCCAGCGTCTCGAGTTGCACGAGCTGCACGAAGTGCGACAGATGCAGGCTGCGGCGCGTCGTGCTGCCGACGACGTGGAAACTTGTGGCGACGACGCCGGCGCATCACACTCCGGGCTACGAGGCGGCCGGGCTTCCAGCGTGTCGAGTTGCACGAGCTGCACGAAGTGCGACAGATGCAGGCTGCGGCGCGTCGTGCTGCCGACGACGTGGAAGCTTGTGGCGACGGCGCCGGCGCATCACACTCCGGGCTACGAGGCGGCCGGGCTTCCAGCGTCTCGAGTTGCACGAGCTGCACAAAGTGCGACAGATGCAGGCTGCGGCGCGTCGTGCTGCCGACGATGTGGCAGCTTGTGGCGACGGAGCATCACACTCCTGGCTACTAGGCGGCCGGGCTTCCAGCGTCTCGAGTTGCACGAGCTGCGCGAAGTGCGCCAGATGCAGGCTGCGGCGCGTCGTGCTGCCGACGATGTGGTAACTTGTGGCGATGGCGCAGGCACCGCGCTGGACCCATTAGCCCTCCCAGAACCGGCGCTGGTCGACCGAGTGGGTACGAGACAAGCATAGCTGGCTCGCGACAGTTGAACCAGCGATTGTCAAGCACCCATCTTGGACAACAATATAGAGTACCTATACCGGGCGTGGATAGAACAGGTTTGAGTGCAATTGAACAAACATTTCCTGCGACAGATAGCACAATTGTACTACTTCTGCTGGATTACTCTTGTTAGAGGCGGACGTAACTTGCACGAGAAATGAAAATGCGTATTCATTACTGCAAATATTCAATAAATAAGTTTAATTATTAGGCAGCACGTATTGCATTTTACGAATTCTAGCCGGTGAACACGCAAAGCGTATCCATTTGAAATGAATTGTGAGGATGACGCCACTTTCCAGATACTAATTCCCGAAATCTGCGACAAAATCAGTTAGTGGTCCAGTTATTTTTGCCAAAGAATGCATAAAGAGGCATTTCGTTTAAAATTAGTGGCACAGCAATGCATTTTTACCGCAAGTGCATATCTTGGGATTGGTGTCCTCCGAGTGGATACACACCCTGGCGGAGGGGCTGCGGCGTTCTGCTATATACCAAGCAGGAGTTTGCGGCTCCGATTCCCCAGCGCCGCATCTGCATTTCGAATTAACGCTTGTGTACTTAGGACTAACGTTAAGAGACAGGAAGAGAGAGAGGTGTGGATCAGAGAACAAACGGCGATAGCCGATATTCTAGTTGACATTAAGCGGAAGAAATGGAGCTGGGCAGGCCATGTAATGCGTAGGATGAATAACCGGTGGACCATTAGGGCTACAGAATGGATACCAGAGAAGGGAATCGTAGTCAAGGTCGGCAGAAAACCAGATGGGATGATGAAGTTAGGAAATTTGCAGGCGCAAGTTGGAATACGCTAGCGCAAGACAGGGGTAATTGGAGATCGCAAGGAGAGGCCTTCGTCCTGCAGTGGACATAAAATATAGGCTGCTGCTGCTGATGATGATGATAATGACATATTTAAGTACTCGTTAAAGAACCACAGGTGGTGGAAATCAATGCGGCGCCCAACACTACGGTGTCGCTCACTGCCAGTCCTCACTGAGGTCTGAATCCGACCATGTGTATAAGGCAGCATCTTTGCAGGGAACAGCGAGCTTGCCCCTCGCTGGCACCATGTTTTGGGCTGTTCCCTTCAACTATGCAGCTCCAGTGTTGCTCTGTGGATTAACGAATCAAACAAGCAAATAAATCGGTCAATTATTTGATCAATCACTCAACCTCGCACACGCGCTGAGAGGCGAAATCGTCATGTACAAGCATTGATAAAGCTTTTCCGTCAGGGCGTTTCCTCTTCGACCTTGTTCGGGAGTTTGCTATAAGTGATAGCCATCGACGGATCGCGATGCGATCACTGCGGATGTGGCCAATCGCGAAAGACGCTACATAACGCAAACTGTGAACACGATCCTTCGCCAATGTAAAGCTGCAATAACACTGGACACCATAGCTCATCATATCGGCCCCAATCACACCAATTTTGCATACACTCGCATAATAGACCTCTCCCTGTTTGCGAACCGCGCGACGTCACTGGTGAGCGCCCGCGCTCGCCTCTCACGCTGGCGCATCGGGCACCGGTTGGCAAAGAACGTTCAGTCAGCCTCTAAGTAGGAGCACTACTATAAACTTGAGGAGCGATAAAAGAAAACAGATAGAAAAGGACGGGATGGTCCGCGTCGGTCCTTTCGTCCTTGTTTTAAATGCGAAGCACTAATTGGCTAACATTTGCTACTTTGACAGTATCTATCTATCGATATAAGCCGCCTACATCTTTGTTCTCTCTAGGCCGTTTGCGTTAATTTGGTATGTACCAAAATTGGCATACTATGACAAGAGTATACGACGAACATAAATGATATGCCATGACATGCGTATCATGTAGGTCATTAAACAGCCGCCTACGTCTTGGTGCTCTCGTGGTCGTTTCGTTAACTTGGTAGGGACCAAAATTCGCAGTGATAGGTCATGACATAAATGTCATGACATGTGCGTCATGTAGGTCATGACAATGACTCAGCACAAAAGATTAACACTCAAGAACCACTGAAATTTGTTCTGACGTGGGTACTAAGCGAAAGAAACACTAAAGGACGCTGGTAGAAGTCATAGTCATGAGCATGGCTCAGCAAAAATGACAATGACTCAGCGAAAAAAATATTAACACTCAAAAACCAATGGAATGGGATCGGATGGGGTACTAAGTGAAGAAAAAGGTTAAAGGTTGATGGTCGAAGTCATAGCCGTGAGCATGACTAAGGCTTTCGCCTTAAGGTCTCTTAGGCGTAGCTAAAGGGACTCCTGAGGACTCATGACATGAATGTCATGACATGCGTGCCATGTAGGAGGTGACAGGTGAAATGCGTGCCATCGATTCCCACAGGGCATGGCATCTGCCGGATTTTTTTCCTCCGCCATTTTATTCTACTAATGTTCGAATAGTAACTTGCCCGCTTTAGGGCCTTACGTAGGAAAGGTACTCGTGGTGGTAAGATTGGGATTTCCGGCATTGCTGTTTTTTGAATGAGCAGTACCTGCGAACTATGCGTAGAAAGTATGACTCATGTGTATAGAGAGCACCGTCATTGTTTTATTTCCACCACAACGCAGTATATTTGGGAAAAATAGTCTGTAGTCCTCATCCGTAGATCGTGCAGCAACAAAAGTTACATTGCTCTTTAAAAGCAAACCTATTACCGCCAAATATCCACATTTTCACGATGCCTAAATGACACTTCGATTAACTAATGGCTCTTCTGACGAAACAGTCGCATAGCAATATAGCTTCGACGCGAACCTATATTGTGTCCCGCTTAAACTACAGTTTTAAAGCGCCTCTGAACCGGTTTGGCCATTTCATAAACATACAAGCCCAGTGTATACTATACGCGCTGACGATCGCGTCTGGAAAATGTTGCACTGATGCGTGCCGCAAAAGCAGCTGACATTTCTGACCAAATGTCGTGCGCCTTTCTTACCAAGGTAGTTGCGCTCTCCTGCAGGTGAGTCGATGTCCGACGCACAGTGCGCCTACCTAATTCGCTTTGCTGAAACGTCACTTCACCGCGACACGTGACTTCCAGAATTATTCAAGGGCACAGCAGATATTTGCTTGATCTGGTGCTTCAATAGACGATTGAAAGTTAAGAGAATTAATAAAACTTACTAACCGAATCTCTACGACACTTTGTTTTACTCCGCGCCGTAGCAACCGGGACGTACAATCAGCGTGAAATAAAATGAACAGCGGAGTTCGTGACCCAAGCATATGTGAAGATCCACCGACACATGTGTTTA
Source organism: Dermacentor silvarum (assembly GCF_013339745.2). Lineage (NCBI taxonomy): Eukaryota > Metazoa > Arthropoda > Arachnida > Ixodida > Ixodidae > Dermacentor > Dermacentor silvarum. The sequence goes on from NC_051160.1 coordinate 100,108,262, forward strand.
TACCTAACGCACTACCTAAAGGTTTTTTCGTTCTTTCTTTCGTTCTCTTTTCTTTCCGTGTTTCTTTTGTAATTTCTTTCTTTGTTCAGTCTTTGTTTGTCCTTTCTTTCTTTCTTTCCTTCGTTTGTTTCTTCATTCATATTCAGCCATTGCACCTTTGCTTGTGTACAGGAGTAAGAGCCATTCCTTAAGGTATTGTTTGCATCACATTTTTCTTTATTTCTTCGTCGATTCGTTCTTTCATTCTTTCGTTATTTTTCCTGCCTACCTTGCTTCTTTCTTTCCTTCTTTATTTCTTTGGTTTCTTGATTCATATTTAGCCATTGCATCCTTGCATGCTTACGAGGAGTACGAGCCATTTGTGAAGATGATATTTTTCGCATCACTCGGTGTCTTCTTTTTTTTATCACTGCGCACCACGCCGCTTTTTCGGGAATGAGTCACTGCAACCAGCCACAGAACGCCTTCGCCTTAATAATAATAAAAAAAACACACACATGCACGACGCTGTCATCGAGACCTAATTCTTGTGCTACACTATTGATGTAGCGAGCTCTACAAGTGAGAATCTGCTTGCCTTTCCTCAACGTGTAACACACAGGTGTTTGATAATGTAAAAAGGAATATTGACACCTCGGATTTTACTTATTGCCTCGGCTCTTTCACCACATTCGATTACTGTCGGCGATCCACCAAAATGGAAGGGATGCCTTTTTCAAGGTGTGTTTTCTGTAGGACTTTGACGACCGCTGACTCTCGTGAATACAAGAAAGATTTTGCACCTGTTTTCATCCTTAAGCCATACGCATCTCTTTAACTGACGAAGTATTGCTCAACAACAGTCACGAAGTGTTAGTTTTCTTTGCTGCAGTTTACACTCTAGAGGCACCCGTCAGTACCACCGACGAGAGTATTCAGATACTTAACGTGGTTGACAAGGCAAACGCGCCAGCCGACCCAAAAGCCATCTGAGTACAAATAGCGAGTTTAGCTTGGTCGAGGACTGAGCACGTGCTTATTGGAAGGATACCCTTAAAAGCTTGCATTTCAGCTCATTCGAGGCACGTTATGAGGTAAGCAAGCAAGCTGTAGGAGCGATGGCTAAGGGGGCAACGGCGTTGCTTGTGCTAGTCGGTAAGAGACCAAAATCAATATCGTTTGCCGTACTGTAGCATTTCTGATGGAGGTTGCTAAAACATAGTAAATTTTATTTGGTGAAAGATCTGACCTACCAACCTAAGAGTTCTTTACTGATTTCCGGAAAACAACAATTAGGACTAACGTCTCATAGTTTTTGCACACCCTCTGATTACTAGCATGTTAAAGTCGTAGGTACATATCTCATTTGGCTGGCGTTGAAGTGAAAATGTTCTTCCTCTACGTTCAAAGGGAAGTGAAATGATACTCCTGAATTCGCGACAGTTTGTGAAATTCAGAGTTCTTAAATCAATCATTTTTTAAGCAGAAGACATTCATATTCAACACAAGCTGACTTCGACAGTGGCAAATTGTATTTGCGGAGTTCTGCGCTTGCATTCTGAGTGAATTCGGGCAGAAATGCCGCCATAATCACGATAAGTTGTGTCTATACAGAAATGCTGTACTGATTGTTACGTCAAGTAACTTTTCTGGATATGCTCATAGGGTATCTATGAGTTTTATTCTCGAACATGCTTGTGTGTAAGAACACAGTCACTTTCCTATATAAAATAAAAGCTTAATTAGCTTTCCCTGCAGTTACCTTGCAGCCTCCTTAGCAAGCAATAAGGACGGACGCCGTCATAAATGTTCGCCTGTGAGACAGCGTCTGCTCGGCGTCTATATACTTGGCGTTTGCTCGGCATACCATCATCCAGTACCATGCTAGAGCGGGGTAGTAAATTAATGATGCAGTGAGCGATTAGGCTTTTATAGCGCTCCGCATCGTCAACGCTTCACCAATGTTAATGCTTTGGCGCCATCTGCTAATTAGAAATCAAACCAGTTTTACGGCTCGGTGCCGTGTGTAGTCCTATGAGCGTGAAAACAAAGAGCCGTTCTCAATAGTTGTGACAATACACACCTAATGGTATGACCTCAGCTTGAGATGAGACTTAGCGATGACGACTCTTGCCCCTTGTTTCTTGCTGACAGGGCGGAGAGCCAGTAAAAAAAATGTCGCAGTTTCGCCCGAAAGGCGAAGCATCGATGGCGATAGCAAATTAGTAGAGAGCTATTCGGAGTAGGGATAGTAGTTTTATCGGCTGCATAAACTTGGGCAAATTGGCTTACTAACTGAATTAACAATCGTGGGGTCAGCGCGCACAAACAAACATCAATAGATCACACTGAATGACCGCAGCCAACGACTGTCAAAACGCTGGCAGCAAGCGCAGGTTCGCGCGGTCTATCGCTTCAACGGAAACTGAGCAGCGAATGCACAGCGCATACCAAGGTCAGTGCCGTGTGGAGATAAGAGATGGTGCGGGCGACCGGCACCGCCGGGCAAAGGGCAGCGGAGAAGTTGTTGGCAGAGGAGAAGCTGCCCCCCCCCCTTCCCCCCCTCTTCCCGTTTCTTGCTTTCGCGTGGGAGATTGAGTGGCAAGATACGCCTTTGGCGCCGGAGCACAGCGCCGCTCCGCCTCCCTCCCTCCCATACCCCCACAGCTTTTCGCGCGACGGTCGCTTTTGCTTTCCGCCGTGCGTTCGCCCTCCGTGATAGCGCGCGACCCCCGCACGCTTTCGCTCGCGCATACGGCGCGGCAACGATTTTATCGCCCTTGGAATATATACGGAACCTCACGGCGATGGCGACAACGACGGCGACGCCGACAGCAGAAATACGGTTGAAGTGTCCATATAATTGTTATCGCAATCAAAGCGCGAATTCCGATCGAAGCGGGTGGTCGGCGCTGTATGGGTGCTTCTCGGTTACCCGCGCTTCTCGGTTACCCGTTGTTGCTGCAGTGCCAGCCTGTGCTCATGCGAAGCTTGCCGCTATAGACCATGTGTAGCGCGCTGGTCTAGAAAGGCCAACACTGTCGCAGTCTGTTTGCGCAGCTAATGAGACCACTAAGCACGACTACGTTGGAACGCGAGCGATTTGGCACATGCGTTGCGGGCTGTAATTACCGATTCGCATGGGCGCACAAGCGAGCTACACGACTATGAAGAGCAGGGAGCACGCGTACCTGCTAGCAGACAAACCGGAAGTCGTAGGCTCTTGTTCGACCAATGGGCATCGTCTCCGAAGCTGACATCACCAGATTCACCCTGCTGACATCGTGAAGATGCTGGGGATTCTGGAAAGGTCACAAGAAGAGGACGGCGTTGTTTTATTGCGATAGGAATTATATGGACACTCCAAACCAGATTTCTGCCGTCGCCGTAGCCGTCGCTGTCGCCGTGAGGTTCCGTATGACGTCAATGGAGATGAAATTGTTGCCGCGCGCCGAACGCTGTATGTGCGCGTGAAAGTGCGCGAGGGACGCGCGCTTTCACGGGGAGTGAACCCACGGCGGAGGACAAACACGCGTTCTGCGCCGTGCTCTTTCCTCCTTTACAATCACCATATATGTAGAGCAATCGCGCCTTCTTCCGACGCGCGAAAGGCTGTGGGGGGGGGGGGGGGAGGAGGGAAGGGAGGCGACGTTTAGCTGCGGCACCAAGTGCCTCATATCAGAGGCTCCGGCAACAGTCACCAACGCCGCACGCATTTTGTGTGACGCGGGCAAAACGCCGACGGCGTCGACAACAGTTCTACGCGTTGCTGGTGCTGCTGCATGTACAAATTTATACAGCTGATAAAACTACTATCCTTACTCCGTATAGCTCTCTACAAATTTGCTATCCCAATTGATGCGTCGCCTTTCAGGTGAACCTGCGACTTCTTTTTTTAGATGCTAAGCATCCTATGGTCGGGGCAATGTCACTCCCTCCCTCCCTTCCTCCCTTCCTCCCTCCCTCCATCCATCCCTCCATCCATCCGCCGTGCGGCGTCCGCACCCCTACTGTGCCTGCACATCCTCCTCCCCCTCCTCTCTTTGTCTCATCTACTCTCCTCCTTCCTCCCCCTCCTCTCCCTGTCTCATCTCCTCTCCTCTCGGCATTCCTCCTCGCCTCTCCGGATTGCGCAACGAATAGCAACACCTGCGGCTCCGCGCGCAATAATGCGAGGTGGTGGTGGTGGTGGTGGTGGTAAACATTTATTAAGGTGTTATTTACACAGAGGTTGTTCGGGAAAACCAGCCCTTAGTGGGCCAGCTCCCTACAATACTAGGTGGAGTCCCTATTCAGGCACCCCATTGGTCGTAACCGCTGTCGTGACACGCTGGACCATGGCCTGTTGAGCCGGAAGGTCCAGGCAGCCGAGCAGGGCCGCCTCCCAGTCCTCTCGGGTTGGGTTGGGGTTGGGGGTTAGAGAAGGATTGAGTTGGCATGCCCATACCATGTGGTAAGTGTCAGCCACCTCCCCACAGTACTGGCAGAGGCCGGAAAAGGAAGAGTCGAAGTGTTTGAGCACTGCCGGGCACAGTAGCGTATTCGTGAATAGGCGAAGAAGAATTCTCTCGTCCGCCTTCTTGAGCCCTTTGCAGAGCGCAGGAAAGCGGCGGTGAGAGTCCCGATAATGGGTACTTATGTCTTTAAAAGTGAGAAGAGGAGGATTATATTCTGGATCAGAGTGGTCATCGGTGGAGGAGGCAGTTGCCCGGGGAATGAGTGCGCGGGCGGCAACATGGGCTGCCTCATTGCCTGTGAGTTCCTGATGGCCGGGGGTCCAGATTAGTGAGCGGGGAGAGGGGTCACCTACCCGCGGGCAAGGTCGAAGAATTTGAGCAGCTAGGGGTGAGATCCATCCCAGCTGGAAATTTCGACAGGCTCCTCTGGAGTCAGATATGATGGTTTTGGAAGCGTCATGTGAGATAGCTAGGGCTATGGCCACCTCTTCAGCATGGGTAGCATTGGGTGCACGGAAGAAGAGACCATCCACCTGCCTGTCTTGGTGGACTACGGCGGCCGTATACCAACCCCCATGGTAAGGGCCGGCGATGTCCGTGTAAAATACGCTTTGTTTGGAGCCGTAGTGGCGTCGGAGGGCAAGAGCCCGCGCCTCCCGGCGACCAGTGTGTGACTCATGGGACATATTGGTGGGGAGGGGTCGAACATGGATCGCGTATTTCCAGTGTTCGGGCACTCGTACCCGCTCCTGTGTGTGGAATTCATGCCTGATGTGTAGGCGATCTAGGAGTCGTCTGCCTGACGGGGTCTGCGCCAAGCGGGTGTATTGATTTGTCAAGTGAGCCTCCCGAAGCTCCCGGTAGGTGTTGACCACCCCCAAGGCAAGAAGTCTCGCATTGGAGGTGGAGATGGGGAGATCTAGGGCTCGCTTGATGATTTTGCGGAGGGTGACCTCCAAAAAATCTTCATCGTGTTTCCGTAAGTGCAGGTACGGAGTCGCATACAAGATGTGACTCGTGACAAAAGCTTGTGCGAGACGAAGCGCATCCTTGCTTTTGAGACCCCCCCGCTTGTTGGAAACACGGCGGACCATGCGGCCCACCTGTTCTCCAACCTTACGGAGTTTGTGAAGTGTTGTCTCTACTCGGCGGTGTTTGTGTATGTGTATTCCAAGGACACGGATCTCCTGTGCCTCGTTAATGGGTCCACTATGTAGGGAAAGGTTAATGGACGAAGTGCACTTCGGCATGGGCCGAATGTGCACGAATTCTGACTTCTGTGGGGAACATTGGAGGCCGCAGTATGCCGCATATTCGTCCACTATATGGGCTGCGGCTTGCAGGCTGTCCTCCATGTTGCCCAGGTTGCCGTCTGTGGCCCACAGGGTGATGTCGTCGGCATAAAGCGCATGCTTTACCCCGTCGACAGCACCCAGCCGGGCCGGGAGCTGTACCATAGCTAAGTTGAAAAGGAGAGGCGACAACACAGCGCCCTGTGGTGTGCCTCGCGTGCCCAGTGGGTAAGGGCCGTATTCCTGATCTTGGATGCGAATGTATGCAGCTCTGTCAGTGAGAAAATTTTGAATATAGTTGAAAGTGCGATCGCCACAGTTAGTGGCACTGAGGTGAGCTAGGATGACTTCGTGCTTAACGTTATCGAAGGCTCCCTTAAGGTCAAGCGCTAGAATGATCTTGTCATTGTGGGGGTGTTCTATGGGAGTGAGGACTTCGTGGTGTAGTTGTAGGAGTATGTCCTGCGCAGATTTGTTGGGTCTGAAGCCGCACATGGAGTCAGCGAAAGTGTTACGCTCTTCCAAGTAGGAGGAGAGACGATCCCTGACCATAGTTTCCATTAGCTTCCCCGCACAAGAAGTAAGAGAAATGGGTCTAAGGTTATCAGTGTTGATGGGTTTCCCTGCCTTTGGTATGAAGGTTACTAGAGATGTTTTCCAATCTAGGGGGAGGGGTGTTTCTCCGGACCAGATAACATTGATGTATTCGAGAAGCGACTGGTGTGCAGTATCGGGTAGGTTTGCTAGGACTTTGACGGTGAGTTTGTCTCGCCCGGGAGCCGTGCCCCGCCTCATTTTGGCAAGAGCCGCACGGAGGTCGTGTAACTGAAAAGGAGCGTCCAGTTCCGAGTTCTCCCTGCCTGCGTAGTGATACTCGGGGCCCCGCGGGTCCTGCTCAGTGCAGAGATAGCGGTCCCGGAGCGAGAGAGCTAGCTGTGTTGTGGAGCCGTGAAAATTGTGAAAGGCTCGATGTAGATGTCTTTGTGCCTCGGCTCGCGTTTGCGCGGGGTCGATGAGACTACGGAAGAGTCTCCATGTATTGCGGCCAGACATTTGCCTGGCGGCAGTATTACATCGGCCTACCCAATTTGAATCGGCGAGCTGGGCAGCGTACTCGGCCGCCTTCTGGGTGAGATCCAGTATCCGCATGCGGAGTTTGCGGTTGTGTTTTTGTCGGCGCCATCTCTTTGTGCGCAATAATGCGAAGCAGCTTACGTTAGAGGCGCGATGGTAGGCGCCCCCGAGGCACCGGCAACAGTCACCAATGCCGCGCGCGTTCGGTGCGAACGCGGGCAAAACGCCGACGGCGTCGACAACAGTTCTGCGCGTTGCTGGTGCTGCTGCATGTCCAAATTTATACAGCTGATAAAACTACTATCCTTACTCCGTATAGCTCTCTACAAATTTGCTATCCCAATTGATGCGTCGCCTTTCAGGTGAACCTACGACAACTTCTTTTTTTAGATGCGAAGCATCCTATGGCCGGGGCAATGTCACTCCCTCCCTCCCTCCCTCCATCAATCCATCCATCCATCCATCCGCCGTGGGGCGTCCACACCCCTACTGTGCCTGCACATCCTCCTCCCCCTCCTCTCTTTGTCTCAATACCTCTCCTCCCTCCTCCCCCTCCTCTCCCTGTCTCATCTCCTCTCCTCTCGGCATTCCTCCTCGCCTCTCCGGATTGCGCAACGAATAGCAACACCTGCGGCTCCGCGCGCGATAATGCGAAGCAGCTTAGGTTAGAGGCGCGACGGTAGGCGCCCCAGAGCCACCGGCAACAGTCACCAATGCCGCGCGCGTTCGGTGCGAACGCGGGCAAAACGCCGACGGCGTCGACAACAGTTCTGCGAATTGCTGCTGCATGTCCAAGTTTATACAGCTGATAAAAAATGTCAGTTTCGCCCTAAGGGCGAAGCAATGAATGCGATAGCAACACAGCAATGTCATACGAAGTAAGGTGAGCGGCTTTGGTAGCAATATGAATTGTAGTAAACATGAGCTGATTACGTAAGCAGGTGTGCTGCGGCGTAAGTAGACCGACATGAAGGTGGTGACCGACATGTAGACCGACAAAGTAGACCGACATGAAACGGTGGTGTTGATGAGAAGCGCTTCCCGTGGGCAGCCCGTGCGAAGGGACACACCTGTAGCGCTGCACTGCCGATCCGGGCAGCATTGCGTGTGTAGCGTGCGTTGGAAAATGTGGCCCGACTATTACGAACTGAATGAATAAGCGTGGTGTGAGCGCGCACAAACACGAAGAGATCACACTGAATGACAGCAGACAACGACTGTCAAAACGCTGGCAGCAAGCATACGCCGCAGCGGGCGAAGGTACGTGCGGTCTATCGCTTCAACGGAAACTGAGCGGCGAATGCACTTAAAGGTCAGAGTCGTGTGGAGATAAGAGACGGTGCGAGCGAGCGACGAGCGCGGTTGTTGGCAGAGAAGTGCGCCCCCCCCCCCCCCCCCCCCCCTTGCTCCCTCCGGCGCTGGCTTCCTGCTTCCTTGCTTGCGCGTGGGAGATTGAGTGCGTTCGCTCTCCGTGATAGCGCGCGTCTCCGCACGCTTCCTCTCGGGCATACTGCGCGCGGCGAAGATTTTATCTATAGGGAACCTCACGGCGACGGCGACGGTGACGACGACGCCGACGGCAGAAATCCGGTTCAAGTGTCCATATAATTGCTATCGCAATAAAACTACCTTGAGTCGACCCCATGGCTGCTTCGAATACTACTCAGGGTTCCCCCACAGGAATACGGTGTAATTTTTTTATTTTGTGGCGCGCCCGCGGCGCGTAGCGTGGCAGCGTTTGGCATCGTTGATCGTGACGGCATTCTGAACTCGATGCGCATGTTTACTTGAAATATTCAAAAAATATCTGAGATGGTTTAGGGGCCCTTTAAGTTTATAACCTCATTGATTGGGAAGCAGCGTGCAATAGCAGTAGTGCACTGGGGGAGGCACCTGACGCGATTTCGACCAGCCGATTTCGCAATGGGGAAATTTTACTAGCCGCATGTACCATTAGGAAACATTGAAAACATTTCAAATGCTGACCATCTTCAATACAGCCCTCATGAACTTCAGTCACTGAATATTGCGCTACAGGGTGTGCGGCTAGAGCGCGAGCAGTTCTCAGCGTTCCCACACACCGAGGCACTACGCATCTGGTCTCGGAGTCCACGTGCGTACTTCTCAGCAGCGCCAATAGATGGCGCAGCTTGTCCAAAAAAAGAAAAAAAAGCGTGAGAGATGAGTCTGCCTGCTGCATGATGCCTTTCCCAGCGCATGTACCGGCGCGCCATGCGTTTCGCAGGCAACGCTCACGCTTCGGGTTGGTGCCTATAGGTGGTAAAGCATGTTTGTAGGAAAGCCCGAGAGAGGAGTCCGCTGCTGTGCACGTCTCATACGAGTACATACGACGTTTCTACAGTGGCAATACGTTGCGTCGCTAAACTGCTTCAGTGCGAAGCGCATGCCCGCCGACAGTTATCTTGAGATGGGTGATGGCGGATTTCTAAGCCTGAAATGCTTTTAGCTCCCGTTGTCGGCGACCTTGAATTGACCTTGAGCCAAAATCCAGAGCCGTTAACCGGCCACTCACACGAGAATATCCGGGCACTCAAACGAGAGTATCTGCGCACTCAAACGAGAACATTTGGGCATCGTTGCCAGATTGAGACGATATCATCCGGCAACCTGCCAAAAGTTAAGAAAATGCGTTATCAGGTTCCCAACCCTTTGTAGAGGACCCTATTACATTGTGAGGGCGATGCTGGGGCGAGATGCTCGAGGCTGGGAACGAAGGCAGTAACGTCGACGCAGGTCGACGTCTTTATTAAAGTTGGTGGGGCATACGAACAAGGGCTAGCGCGCGCGAGCGCGAGTCAGGACAACAGTCCTACATGGCAGTGGGGCAGAAACTCACTCAGCTCTCCTCCCCAAGCTAAAGGCGGGAAAACAGGGGAGAATGCCAGACAGGTGCTGCCATCTGTCGGGCGGCTGGCGAAGTGGACGTGGAAGTCTCGGAGGTACCTCACAACATACGCTAGTTACTTTCCAAACAAGTTACTAAACAATATTCCTTCCAATTTTTTTTCTAACGTTTGTTCACAATGACTCAAGCTGTAACTTCGAGTACGCAGAACTGTTGCACGTCATTTGCAATAGCCACGTTCAAAAGGCAGATAGAGGGCACTATACATCTTTTGGCGCTGAGACATGGTTTCCTGTGCTCTTTCGAACGCCAGCGGTCCATGAGTCGCGAGCGGTACGCGACAAGAAGAAAAAGTGGCGACAGATGCTGAGGGCACTGCTCTGTTGGAAGAAAAACGGTTGAAGCCGGTGGCACCATTGGTAGCAAGACGCCATGTGGTAGCCATTTCATGCTTACATCTACTCTCGATTACGGGAGAGCCAACATTCTTTTTTACATAAACTTAAGCGCTTGCATGTTCTGCTTCCATCCTGGGGAGATACCTTTAAGAAGCTGCATTGACACGTACATTTTGATTTTCCCGTGAGCGTTTTTACTAGGCACAAGCATATTGTCACTTTTCCGAAAGTTGCAACTAATTCTATAGTGAAAAATCATGCAGAATTGCATGGCTTTTGCGAACCTTAGAGTAATATACATTCTGGAGCGTACGCGAACACCAACAATTGCGCCAGAAAGCATGATTAGTAACCTACATAAATAGTCGACACATTTTGCCCGTAAGGCCTGCAATTAAGCTTTCAAAGACCGCTGCTTACTTTGTGTTTTAGTACCACTTGTCTTTCTTGGTAAAACCTAGGGCGCTATAACGTAAAATGATTCCAAACTGTTTTGATTCCAAACACCTGACGTCAAATTTACGTAACCACCGACGCAAGCATCGGGCGGTGACCCGCAGCGTTGTCTGAACAACCCAATCAAACATTCTCCTCGTTTTAAGAAGGTCCCCTTTGTTCGGTTTCAAAACCAATATCATCGTCTACACTCAGTGGTTTTTCTTATCTAATTGGCTGACAAGAGGCGAGGAGCACGCTCCATGGAGAGGGTATCGATGGGGCCGAGCCAGCACAGTGAAAAAAGATAATCGCATGAAGAGGGTGGTGCCGGCTTCTCCGATTGGTCCGCTTCGCCTTACTTAGCTTGCGGTGGCTGGTCGAAAATCGCGGCGGCGTGCAACGGAAGGATAAGAATGCAGCTAAAACGGATCCTCAACAAGGAAGAGTTGACAGAGCGATGTCGTATGCATGCCGAAAGTACTCGATCACGTTTTACTGCCACGCAAAAAGGTTTATCATGCGCAAATAATTACATGCTCATCAGCAGATGCGAGTAGCGAGGGTCTGAGCGATCGGCGGGCAGCCATCTTTGATTCCTTTCGGAACGGGGCAGTCTGTGGCTATTCAGAAAAATGTTCAGTTTTGTTCGGCATATTAATGCATTTTTTTCGCGTACACGTCACCTTGACGTGGTGAGTTTTCGCGGTTTTGTGACGTCGCGTGACAGACAGGTGAAGTGGGCGTAGCCAGAAAACATTGGACCAATACCAGAGAGCTAATGGTGAAAAGACATGGAATCAGGAATGATTATTTTTCTTTTCTGCGATTTAATCATGCATAATCAGTGTGTATACGCTATATCAGATGGGGAGCTATCGCGGTTTTCGTGACGTCGCGTGACAGACAGGCGAAGTTTGGAGCGGCCCGAAAATGTTTTGACCAATCGTGGAGGCTGATTGCGGAAATTGGAATCAAAACAGTTTGGAATGATTTTACGTTATAGCGCCCCTAACCTAATAAAGAGCTAGATTCATAAATAACAGTTTAGGGCATGCCTAGTTCTTCACCGTCACCAATTTTGGGCAAGCCTTGTTCTTCACCTTCACCGCCAACGTGACAATGTATATAGTTCTAGACACCTAGGTCACATAGAACACATCAACAAGGCAAAAGACATGACACAATGCCATACATGGAACTACCCGCTCGCCTAGTGTATCTGGCATGACTGGTCTGGATAAGCAGCTTCACTTTTAACAGCGGAGCTGTTTGAGCTCTTCGTTATGCCACGTAGTGCGAACAAAAAAACCTTCGCCTGGTGATGACATCTCCGCGCGTTGCCTTGCAACCACCTCGCGGTGCGGCGTGTGCTTCACCTGCTCTCCGTGCCATGCACACGTTGTCTTGACATGGGAAGTATATAAGGAGAGGGAAGGAGAGCATGCGCGCGGCGCGTGCTATGCTCTTGAGAGAGAAAGAGAAAATGAGAGCAAGAGATAGAGAGAGAGAAACGAATTGTAGCAGCACCAACGAGGCAACGCACAGAGCTGCTGCCGATGCCGTTCGCGTTTCCCCGTCTCACAGCGTTCGCGCCGAACGCACGCGGTGTCCGTGACTGCAGCCGGCGCCTCTGGCGGCGGCTCAGCATGCTTCGACCAGCCAAGCCCCTGCAAGTGTGGAGGCGCATCTTGGCCGTGACCTCAGCGGGGAGATAAAGCTCGTAGCCGCCGCGACGGCGGCAGAACTCTCATTGACACTGTGGCGAGTACGTGTGGCCTTGACATAGGACGACCGAAAAAGATCCGGACTTCCGAAGAAAAAGCCGCTCTTCTTGAAGCGCGTCGCACGGCCAAGCGAAAATGTACGCGTCGGTGGCGAGCCGATTCGGAATAGCGTGCCACTTAGCCATTTCTAGCAAAACTTAGCCAAGCCTAGTAAAACCTGGAAGAAGCTAGGTCGACCAGCAGCTCTCCTGCTTACTCCAGCTTTGCACCAGTACTGCAAGCTGCCCACATTTTTTTTTCGGGAATTAAGACTAACTGACTTGTGCGAATCTGCCTGCCTAAATTTGAGTTGGAGGTGCAGCTGCACGCAAATGTTTTTTGAGCATTGTAAAAAGTAAAGCAGCAAAGCATGTGGCGCTCATAATAATCATGACAATTTTACCGTTTTATTTAAAATAAAGCAATTTTCCTAAACAATGTGAGACTGTTTTGCAGCGAAGCGGTTGGCCTCTAGTTGGTCTGGATTTCTCGCGGCGTCGTGTTCACGGAAAAATAAAAACTGCAGCGATGGAAGTGAAAAGTGCGTACAAAATTTGGTATTATCCATATAACGTACAGCACATCATTAATTTCAATAAGAGACGAACTCGAAACGAGCATCCAAAACATATCATAGATTATAAGGCGCTCCTCATAACAATGCGAAGCATGTAGCGCGCCCCTCTTAGGTTTCCCGGTAACGATTACTGTTACGCAAGCTGCCGCGGCGACGGCAGCTTGCGACGTGGGAGCGACGTCACTAGCCTTTCATATATAAAAGAACTTTCCTCACAACTGATTTTACTGTTGGTGCAGAACCGTTATGGGTAGGCGGCGCATAGTTAGGACTCCTGAGGAGCAGCGTGAATACGCGGAGCGGCAAAAGGGGGAAAACGAAACGGCAATATACGAGCAGTGTCGTTGTGCTGCCAAAATTACCTCTACTCCCATTACTACCATTAATTACTCTCAATTGTCATTACTACCATCACTCTCCAGCTATAAAGCATTGCACACCCCCCTCAGCAGTTGTAGTGACGGTTTCAAACAGCTTAGTTAGACATCCACAACCGCAGGGCCATGATGGCCAGTCGATCTTTTTTAGCAGAGACAGAAAAACAAAATTTTTGTCAATGAAATCACCTGTGTAACTTTTCTTGCGAAATTTTTGGAGTTGTTCTGAAATTTTTTTTTGCGTAAGTGCTCATTTAAAACTCTATTCAGCCCCGTCAATTAGAAGCGTATTGTGTCTATTCAACGCCGTGCACGTATTTTGACATGCTGGTTACTGCAAGCAATAAAAAAATTCGTGAGCCATTCCACTCTGTGAAAGTGGATGACCATCGAAGCTGTTTAGCGCACGACACAAAGGTGACACAAAATTTTCAACAAAGGTACGGATATATTTATTGTCCTGATCGGTGGTCATCGTGACGATAAGTACGTACACTCATTCATGTATCCTCTCTGTTATTAAATGTGTCCGTCATGTAAGACGGACATGCCCCCTTTAGCAATGGCCCATACCTCCGTAAATGCGGCCTCCCCATTACATCGACCGTGAAATTCTACGCTGGAATGATGAGCGCCAACGGAGCCAGCTGTGGAAGACGATGACGATGAATCTTTGAGAAAGGGCACGAGCGCGTTTGCGCGGTGGCGCCGAGAGGTGCCAACCCTTTCCCCTCAAACGCACACTACGTCACGCACTACGTCATACATTCACAGAGACACATCGTTTTAGACACAGGTGGTCGTTAAACCGAGCTCCGATGCGAGCGGCAATATGCGTGTGCTCTTGTTAGCTCTTTCACTCTCACATGTTAGGGGCGAGTTCTTCAGCGCGGACGGCATAAAATCCCGGATCATAGCCATAGACAGCTTCGCTGTAAAAACTGAAACGCAATAGAGTTTCCAATTACTACACATGAAAGTAAAAAAGTATTATTACTGCTATTATAATTGTCGTTATTATTATTATTATTATTATTATTATTATTATTATTTTATTATTATATTAATGCACAATCTATCTATCTTTATATGGGACTAACTTTTGCCAATACTTGGAGAGATGCGTTGAACGTATGAAACTCAGCCAGTTTATTCTTGCCCTGCTTTTTGCGCACGTTGTTTTTATTTAGTGACAAGTAAATTAAAGTTTCTGTAAAATGTTTTCAACAGGTTTTTTCATTGCCCAGGCACTTCCTGAGGAGTCAGTCCAATACGGAACACACTGGGTGGCTAACTACGAAAACTTGACGGTAAGCGCTGTACATCAGTCGTTGAACATTCGAGGAAAACCATAAATGGTTAGCAACATCACTGTGATTATTCGGCAGCGTCTAGGATTGTGTGAGTGTTGCTTTATTCGCAAGGTCACTCAACCCTCGCTAAGGCAGAGAGGTTTACACACGTAGACAGCACAATTATCTCGCGGTATGTATTCGTGTCAAGCTAAATGCATTCGCATGACACGTATTATACACCTTACGTGCAATTAACCGAGGCCAACCTGGACCTGCTTTCGAAGGTACAAAAGCCCAGGAGCTTGCTATTTCACAAGAATGCATGTTCCCTTGTTGACTTGACACTATTTATTTCAACCTAAAGGAAAGTATGTAGAATTTCGTGATTGCGGCGACATTAATGATACAACAATAATACAGCAGTGAAGTCGTACTTTTTTGTTGGGTGTTTTGGCTCGTAAGAAACGTCATTTTTCGTAGCATCATTGTTTTACCAGCGTGTGAGAGTGACGGCGAAGATGCCGTATTACTCATTCAATTCCAACTTGTCAAAAAAATGCACTCACGATTGACGTGTGCGTTACATTCGAGTAAGAAAGCAAAAGTATGATAGTGACGTACTAGCGTCATTGGCTAAAAAAGATTCCTAATCAAATCCACACGTCGCTGCGGCTGAGGGAGCTGCGGTTACACTGTGTTTGCTCATTCGGCTCGCAAACTTTGCTATCTCAATTGCCATTTACAGATCCGAATATGAGATACTCTCTGTTCTTAATGGTTCTGAGGAGGCCACCCACAGCGAAGATTGGTACTGTCTTGTCTCTTGAAGCTAGGATGCAATACATTTCATTTCTTCAATGTGAAGAAATATCCATTGCTTATTTCGTGTTTTTATGCCAAATTTGTCAGTGAATAAACTCTAAAATGTTATTTCTATTGCCCAAATTTGAAAATCCGATTGCGTGTATTGCGTGTAGCAATCGATAAAACCACAACCTCTGATTTGTGCTGTAAAAATGAGGTGTCCCTTTGCGATTAAGGGCGCGCTACAATTGAGGAAATACGGTGCGTAACATGTGCTATATGAATTCATTGGTTGCTGATGACGCTCACATTGAGATGATCACTGCGCCGGTAAGGAGAGCCTAGTGGCGTAGATGCACAGCCAGTCACTACAGTTAGGCGTGTGGTAATTTTGTTCTGCGTCATTTGATTTTGGCCTGAAGTCTACGTCTTGAGCTTCACACTGAAATAATAGGTTCTCTGCGCAATCAACTCATGTTAATTGCAGATCGCACACAGCGCTACGAATTGTTACCAGCGACAACTCGCGCTGATTTTTCTTTATATAACGAAGTCTTATGGTCACAAAACGCAAGTTGAATCTTTCGAGGACTCGGGAAAATCATATTATTACATAAAGTCACCAAACTGACCAATTCTTGTCGTTTTTTAAGCACTGGATGTAGTGTATATATTTGCAAAAAAAACAGTCGAATTCAGCAGGCAATCATGTAGAATTGTGTGCTACCAATAATGCTCTAGCTGCTTTCTTTTACGACTGAGGCAATCCGCGGCTTATTAAAGAGAAAATAACTTCCCCTTGTAGCAATACGAAAACGCATTTATGCTCAGCTAAGCCTCAATTCTGATGTTCCCGTTCATCACTAAGTAAACAGGTTTCTCAAACGTAAGGATTTTCAGCTATCACTTTTTTTCTCAATCCAAATTCAATGCAGGTCCCCACTCGAGGACTGTCGTCTCTACAGCGATGATTGTATGTCGTGCAAGGTAGGAAGTCAGTACGCCTTTTATTACATCATTGTGTACCACCATTTCGAAATCTTGAACCCGTTTAAATGTTCCTCCTTTAAGGTTGCTGCGTTCTACCTGTGTTGTTGTACGCAATGCAAATGGGAGTAAACAGTACCTCGTCATTATTTCTATACCGTTCTACTTGTAATGGTACTTGGACAGTACATGTTACGCTTGTGCATCTGAACAATGGAAATACTGTGGCTGAAGCAGCGATAAGTAGCTCCGATGGAACGTTAGTTCGGTCGGGCCTGCGTTAAATATTTATTTTTGCCTAATGTACACTGAATATCCGAATTATTACCTCTCAAGTGAAGATAATTAAAATATAATTCGCACTGCTTCAGAGACGGAGCCTGACTTGCTTGATTTAACAATTGGTCACTTCCACGACTGAAGAAGTGTGTAAATTGCAGTCCACTCTTAAAGGGAACATTCATATCTGCGCATTCACATCACTGGGGTCCCCTAGCTGCAATTGCGTGTGAAAGTAATGTCAGTATCCTCCAAAGGTGTATCGAAAGAAATCGGACGTTCGAACCATGAGTTATCTGGGGCAAATCTAAGCGACTTTAATCTTGCGCAGAGGAAAATCGCGACATTCTCAGTAATGAGTATTCCCTTCAGCAGTGGACACCTCGGTACATTCATGGATGGATAACAAGACAAGTGAAAAAGGGTACAGAATACCAAAGCGTGGTGTTCGGGACGGCGCTGGTTTTACAAGTCTACTTACTGAGAAAAGTTTTCGCACGAACATCTCTGCGTCAGCATTGTTCAGAGTAGTCGGGCACTATTAGTGCACAAGCACGTTTAAAAGAATGTTCGTAACAATACATAGGATGTTTTCTTCTTTCACAGCAAACTCAATATCCAAAATTTTTATTATTACATTCATAAGAAATTGAAAGCGAACTGAAAACCATCTGTAGTTACGAAAGCAAGCCCTTGTATGGGTGGATGCGATAAACATGTAAAAAATTAATCGGCCCTTCCACTCTGTGAAGATCGTTAACGAGCGAAGCTCAAACGTTCGGCCCCGGTGTTTATCACTAGGTTAATTCCGAGGGTTTATAAAGTATTTCTCAATTATGAGGTTACACACACGTTCGGCTGCGACGAAGCCAACGACGTCGCTGACGGTATGCCCGCAGTCCGCCGTTGTCGCTTGCGTTTGATGTCTCGAGTTTGGTCAGGGGCGTGGTTAGCAGCATTGGACTGTCATTTCCGCTTGCGATTCTTTGAAATTGAATTGGTTCAAATCAAATATGTCCGTAACGTAAGACAATGAATGGCTCATAACCCCTTAAGCAATGGTTCATGCCGCCGTAAACATGGCCTCCCCATTACGATGGCAGAAGAGAAGGGAAATTGTATGCTGGAATGATGAGTGGCAACGCAACCAGCTGTGGAAGAAGACGACGACGATGAACGCTGGAGCAGTGGCACGAGCGCGTGCCGAGCACGAGTACGAGCGCAACCCTATAGGGGCGCCAACAACGACGAAGACGACGACGTTCGAGCCAATGCTGATGATAGTTTTCTGTACGCAAGCGATTTCACCAAGCCATTATCCTATTTCGCCTAAACATATAAAGCTTCGCTTTAAAAGCGGCGGCCAGCCCTCGCGTCTTCATGACTCGGAGAATGTAAATTGTTTGAAACTCCGAAACACTCGACGGGCTTGAGGATTAGCGCGTGCTCCCACGAATGCTGACGGAGTGTTAATGCGCTCTGACAAAAACGCTTGTGGAAGCCGTATTCTGGGACCAAACATAAAAGCTACGGACACGACCTGATTCGTCGACTTCCAAGGAACCAGGAGACACAAGACTTGTGAGTGTTCACCCAATATATACTGTGAAATCGAACTCGAACTGTTCTGACCACAACGGGCAGGCAGCTGAGGCTGGAACGCCGGTACCGGCGGCGCACGTGCCGAGTGTCGCGATGTCGAGCGTGTGGGGTTCGAGCGACGCTGCAAATACAACGACGACGTTGAAAACAACATCATCGAAGGCGCCTGGGCCCAAAACGGACTCTGAGCGTCATGTAATGGATTATCAAGAAGAAGGGGATCCCAGTGCGGGCATTTTGGTGACCGCGGGTCCTTCGACTCCATCGAATGGCAGAGAACCGAACAAAACACGAGAAGCCGGAGACTGACAGACTGTATTAACACTTCGCCAAAGGAAAGAGCAAGCGAAACAGAAGAAGAATCAAACAAAGGGATCGAGTCAGGTCAGCGGAGAGCTGCGAGCAGCGTATCAGACCGCAGGAACCAGTCCCTTTACTAAGAAGATGCCGATCTACAAGAAGCTGCCGCCGCTACCCAAAGAAGATTTTAAAGTGATTGTCAGACCACACAAAAGACTCGCCATAAGGGATTTCATCAGCCCCCAACTAGCCGAAGCCGTTACCAAAGCGAGCGGAGGCCAGGTCAGTGCTGAAAAATTTCTCTTACGCCGAAATCCAGGATCTAATATCTTTATAATATCGACACCAGAACAAGAAACGGCGGAAAAATTCAGAAAACTAACTTCGATCAGCCTCAACGGCAAGGTGCACGATATAAACGCTTACGTAGCAACCGGAGAAGGAACGCTCAAAGGTATTATAGTTATACACGGACTGCAACCAAAGATGGACCCCGTGGAGCTGAAATACAACTTACGAATAAGAACCCCAGGAGTAGAAATCATCTACGCTAGAATGCTCGGGGAATCAAAGACAGCCGTTATTACATTTTATGGCAATATTCTTCCCAGGCAAGTCTATTATAAGGGGGGTGAGTTGACCTGCTTCTTTTACAAAAATACAATTCAAACATGTAAAATGTGTTGCCAAATTAGGGCATAGGACCGACGTCTGCCCGAACCCCAGCCTTCCTGTGTGCCAAGGATGCGGGATACAAGAGCCCGACCCCAACCATGACTGTGCCCCAAAATGCGCATCATGCGGAGGAGACCATCTAACAGGAGCAAAAGAATGCGCTAAACGACTAAAACCAACGAAATCAATCGCAAACAAACAAAAACAAGGGCACTCAAAAACCTCGCGAAAACATAGATGGTTCGCGACGGACGACACCGAATCGGAGGACGACATGTGGCCAAGGCTACCAGGCAGAACCTCATGAACAAGATCGCCATCGCCGGAGGGACACCAATCCAGATCAAGTTCCAGATCGAGATCAAGACAAAGACCTGACATAGACTACAAGAATCAACCTAAATCAAGATCCAACTCAAAATCAAGATCCAACTCAAAATCAAGTCCAAGCATCAGTGCATCCGAACAAACTCTTTTCCCTTACCCAAACCACATTCCCAAGATCCAGAAAGCCGGTGTCGCATGGAGACACACACCCGGGCAGGGAGAGGAGGACAAGGGTACCAGGGTGAGTTGGGCGGAAGTGGCAAAACCGCAGGCTCCCATACCATCCAATATAGCATACCAAAGAGTGACAGCGGAAAACCGCGCATTCAAAGAGAGCTTGTCTGAGCTCAAAAAGGAGATCTCATCTCTTAAACAACTATTAGGCAAAACAGCAATCGCGAACTCCTTCCACAACGGGCGGCGCGGAGTGTAACACAGCAGAGCCTAAAACAATTTCAACAGAGCAAATGTTGCAAACAGTTAGTTCAACAGCTTCAGGGAGTACAAAACTTCCACCAACAGATGTTTAATGAATTTCAAAATCTTAAAACTTACATGGACGAACCCATCAACAATCTACGGCAAATCAAAAGGAAAAGAGCCGGGGATAAGCCAGGGACTCCACAACCGCGAAAAACGAAAAATGTAGTAGTATCCGACTCCTCCGATAATAAATTATCGACCCCACATGGCCAATAGATCACGGGTATTGGAGGAAAACATCAAAATTTGGCACTGGAACTGCCGCACCTACCAAAAGAGGGCAGCAGCCCTACAAGAGTTCATTAATATATCGTTAACCCGGCCAGCCATTTTCTGCCTCCAAGAGGTAGGAAATAAGCCGGTAAAGCAACGGGATTACTATACATATCAGGACCCCAAGCATTCGAAAGTAGCGACGTTGGTGAGAAAGAACATCGCAACTAGTATTTATGAGCCCCTTGAAGGCTCAACTCATCACCAAATTATTGAAATTCACACGAAAAAGAGGGGAAAACCTAAATTTTTCATTGGTAATATATACAGCCCCCCCAAAAGAAAAAGGCACAGATTTTGAGAACATCATTGAATTAACAATTCGTAAAATGAATCACAGAGATAAATTAATTGTTGCCGGTGACTTCAATGCACCCCACTCGCACTGGGGATACGTAAGGGATTCGGCAAAGGGCACGAGGCTGGTGCAGGTCGCGCACAAGTTCGACCTAAAACTAGAAACGCTACTGCTAGCGCCTACTAGACTGGGGAACAGTGTGAGTTTAGACACTTACCGCGATCTGACGTTTACCAAAAACATAGAGGCAGCGTCTTGGAAGAACCTAGATAAGACACTAGGCAGTGACCATTGATATTGTCAGTCTATCAAACTCGTCACCAAAAATCCTTAGACAGCTTGGAACAGCCAACATAACCGATTGGGAAAAATTTAGAAAGCATCTCTTTGCAGAAGGGCAGATGGAAGATATCAGCCAATGGTCGGAAGAAGCGCGAACAGCACACTTCACTAACTCCAAGAGCATCACTCTGACGGTGGAACACCGGCGAACTCATAGCAAAACTGAAAGAAAGATACATAGGGGAACCAATTATTCAGTCATACTCGAAAGCATACGATGGGCCCCCGAACAAAATTTTGGACGCCCCCATAACGCAAGCAGAGGTTTTCGCAGCAACCCCGGCCGCTAAGAAAAATACAGCGCCTGGGAAGGATCGGTTAACTAATGCAATGCTACGGAACATAAATCATGAACAAATTAAGAAACTAACTGAATACTTTAACAGAGAGGTATGGCCAACCGGGAAAATTTCAGAACAGTGGAAAGAGGCAGAAATCATTTTTATACCTAAACCCGGCAAGGCTCGTAACATTCAAAACCTTAGGCCGATCTCACTCACATCTTGCCCGGGAAACCTTTTTGAGCGAGCCATCCACGCAAGACTTAGAAACTATATAAAAGACAATAACCTGTTGTCAAACTATATGTATGGCTTCAGGCCACACTTATCGACACAAGATGTATTCCTAAGACTGAAGGAAGAGGTACTGAACATTTACTAGCCGCCCTAGACCTCAAAAGCACATTCGATTCCATCGCCCACGAACTGATATTGAAAGAACTTGAGAAAACCAGGTGCGGTGAAAAGACTTACAATTATATAAAATATTTCTTGGGGAATAGAACTGCCACTATCAGCATAGGAGAAAGCCGATCCGGCTCTTTCAATATGCCAAATAGGGGCACACCACAAGGTGCCATCCTCTCACCCCTACTGTTCAACTTGAGGATGAATAATCTAGCCCATAGGCTGGAAAAGTGTCCAAATCTGCATTTTGCTCTTTATGCAGATGACATTACTCTTTGGGCGACAAAAGGCTCAAATGGAACAAAAGAACAAGTTCTTCAGAACGCCATAAACATAGTGCATGATTTCGCCACTGAGAACGGAATGAAATGTGCTCCTGAGAATTCAGAATGCATTACGGTACGCGGAAAATATTACAACAAAACTGAAAAAGCTGAACTAAAGCTTGGAGACACGACACTTAAAGAATCCCAAAAAGTCAGGATTTTAGGGCTGTGGATACAACACAATACTAGAGCACACCATACCCTAAACACTCTAAAGAATTCAGTAAAACAAATCACGCAAATGATAGGAAGAATTACGCGGAACGGGAGAGGACTAAGCGAATCAGACGCATTAAGACTAGTTCAAGTTTTTGCAATAACCAAAATTAGCTACAGCCTCCCGTATCACGAGCTTAACCGTAAAGAGACAGAGCAGGCAGAGATCCTTATACGCACGGTTTGAACACATTTGAAGAACTCAACGCAATGACAATGGTCACACAGCGAGAACGCCTTAATATGTCACAGGCGGGCAGGAGGGTCCTAGAAGAGCTGGGATACCTGATCAACCCACAATACTGCAGCAGCGAACTAGTGGGCATATCGAGGGAGATGCGAGAAAAACTCAAGATCTCCCCCATCCCCGAAAAAATGAACCCAAAATATCATGCAGGCAGGTGTAATGCCCGAGACAAACAATTAGAAAATCGATTCGGCAATAACCCTGACACAATATACACAGACGCAGCACGGAACATTAAGGGACACGTTATCGTGGCTGCTTCGAGACCCTCCGGTATTCCAAGAACCTTAACAACAGCTTCAGTCCGCAGAGCCTGCACCAGCACAGCAGGGGCGGCTGCAGTGGCCCTGGCAATAAAGACACTGGAGGGAGAAGACAGGCCCGCCTACGTCCTTACGGACTCCCAGGCGGCCTGCCGACTCTTCCTCCACGGAAAAATCCCTAGGATTGCCCTTAACATCTTGGGCGATCGACTAAAACAAGAACATCACATTGTATGGTGTCCGGGGCATGTTGGTGTCACTGGTAACACAGGGGCAGACTCTTGCTCGCGAGACTTCAATCCGAGCAAGGAATGACACCCCAATCGGAAACAACCATCAAATACTAGCATGCGATGTCTTAGAACATCAACGTCGTTCTCGCCAACAACTCGCCGCGCCAAACCCGCAATTAACAGTGGAGGAGATTCGGCTATGTAGAAAAATCCAGACAAACACCTACCCACATCTGGGGCGATGGCATGCCATCTGGCCAACCAGATATGCCAGTCAATGCCCTTGGTGTGGGGGGAGGCTATCCTTGCCTAATGTGACATGGGAGTGCCAATCACGACCCCAAAATTCAAATTCACCCCGTTTAACACAAAATTCCTTTAGGGAGCCTTGGGCAGCCATCCTCGCCCGGAATCACCTGGAGACTCAATTGAGCCTCCTCGACCAGGCACGGCGCATGGCGGTTGCCACTAGAGTCCTGGACTAAGGACCCACCCTCCGGCCCCCTTTACACTATTTTTTCCTAAATAAAGTTATTTCTCTCTCTCTCTCTCTATCGACGGGCTTCCATCGACGTTTTAATAAAACGCGTGTCGGATTATTCAATGTCAAATTTTTCGCGTGTTCACGAGATTTTTCAAAGCCACCTAGATAACATAGTGCCCTTTGCTCTGTGTGTTCAGACTTCATGTTACTAGGTCAGATATTTTCTTGTACAAATGTGGCATGACAAAAACTGCGACGTCAAAATCACTGCCGCTTGCTCAAGAGCATCCTCATTAGATTCTAGGTAGCGAGACGTCATGGATCAGAGATCACAAGCCTTGTACTATCTAGGTGACATTGACCTTCGGAACATCTAATACCCATGACACACTGGCGAAGTAAAGCCCTTTGCAGTAAACACGTTTACTTTGCGCTGAAGGACGCTTTACGAAAAGGAGTTTCGGCGCGGTCTCCATTATCATTTTTTCACAAAGCACCGCAGCAATACAGAAGGCGCTGCTTCTTTATCCTGAAACTGACAAAACGCTAAATATGGTACATCGGCTCAATTAAAAAAAGGAAAGCATAGAGCATACAAAAAGAAAGAGCATGATGCATAAAATACCTTCCACCAAGTTATAATGGCCATACTCTTCATTATCGAAATGGCGAGATGTTAGCCGTGAAATTAAAATTTTGTTCGACTGCAATCGTCAATGAGCAAGCACGCTGCCAGCGCTGCAACACGGCAGGTCAGGATCGCGCGTCAGGCGTCTGAACATGATCTCGCTTCAGACCGGCCCTACGTAGAGCTGCGGTTTGATAGACGCATTGAATAGTTAGCGACTACAGCGTCACCGCTACAAGCACCACTTCCTGTGACGCGCGCGTCGGTTTGTACAGTGCCCATATGTTTTAGTTTACTGCAACACTTCGAAGACTAAGCTAAACTTGCGGACAACTTTCTGTGGCAATGAAGCTACGGGCGCGTGGCAGTAGTCCGGCGGCATTTGGCAGTGCTTTTGGTTGCTCGGAACAGACGCTGAATCGATGCAGCATCCACGTGCGACGGTATCACGTTTGCCCAGACGCGGAAGGGGAAAGCCGCAAAATAAGTAAACTTTTACACTCAGTGGTGCATTTTGTCTTATTTAACTGTGGCTAATAAGCTGTTTATGTTTTCTCTTTCCCAGCCTAAACCAATGCGGGTCGCCTTTCAGAAGCGCTCTCAAATGTGCGCGCTTTGCCTCCGTAGCTGTCCCTTAACTGCCACAGATTGTTGTCTGGGAGTATCGGTGGCCGAAAAAACACGCGGAAGAAGCTCCCCGAGATGGGTAGGGTGGTGAGACATTGGTGACGGGGCCAGTTGCATGCGTTTTAAGGTATCGCTGCAATAAACGTTCACTGCGAGAAAAATTAGGTGCTTTCCAACAATGAGAAACACATTTGGAATAAATGAACTACCACAGCGCCTTTGACGAAGATAAGTCCTCCAATCAAAACGTTGGAAAGCCTTTTTGAGGAGCCTTATCCCAGGTTATAACCTTCATTTCACAGTGTGATACTCCATCTGTCAACCCCCTTCTTCATTTTGGACTAATCTTACAAAATGTGTCTACAATTATTATGTTGTGAATGGTCTGTGCACGAGGCTAGGCCTATACGGCCATGAAGTAGTTTCATTGTGCAAGGAGCCTTTACCACAAAGGAGATACTCGTTTTTCATGTGTAATTTCGAGTGACCGCCTTTCAAGTAGATAATTCTTAATTCAAAGGACTTTGGAGTGCCAGACTGTCACGGGTAAAGAACGCTTCAGAAAATATTGAGGAATGTTTAGTGGCGAATTGTGTCATCTTTCTCTATTTTGAGGCATGTTGACATTGTGCACTTTGTTCGGAATGGTTTTCAAGTGAAAGAGCGTTTTATGGCCCATAGCATGTTTTAATGTTGTCCGAACGCTGTAATTTAGGTCGCAACTTGTTTTGTAGTTAGGATGATTGTGATCTGTAGGAAAACACACTATGTTTGCTTTCTGTAAGAAAAAAAAGTCGCAGTTTTGCCCGAAAGGCGAAGCATCGACTGCGATAGCAAAAGTAGGGATAGTACTTTTATCGGCTGTATAAACTTGCAAACATTCGCTTACTAACTAAATTAATAAGCACGGTGTAGGAGCGCACAGGCAAACATGAACACATAACTCTCGATCAACGCGGACACTGGCTGTCAAAACGTTGGCGTAAGGAAGCGCGGAAGCAGCAGCGAGCGAAGTGACCTTCGTGCGGCCTATCGCGTCAACCCAACCTGAGCGGCAAGAACGAAGCCAGCACTAAAGTATGATTCGTCGGCACACCTGGACTATGCCCGCAGCGAATCGCTTTAAAAATAGGGCGCGCGCGGCCGCGCAATACGCAGTTGCTGCCGGAGTACAAGGCTACCCTCCCCCTCCCGACGGTGGCTTGCACGAGACAGAAGACGGAGTGCTTCCTCACCGCTTTCCTCCCTTGCGTGCGCGTGAATGAGCCATGATTGTTGGCTCCCTTCGCACGTTTTCACTCGCACATACAGCACATGGCGCGTGGCGACGGTGTTATCGAGCTTGGACTCCGGCAGGAGATAATAAGCGTCCTACACGCATCAGAAGAGCGGACACACGCCCTATTCGCAGAGTTAGTCTCCCGTTTGGATTCTATAGGCGCGCCCTTGCCGGCTTCCAAATCCGCGCGTCTCCAGCCACCCCTTACAGGTGAAGAAGATCGCACCCATACTCACGCCCGGCGGCTTCCTCTCTCGAGGATGATGGCGACCCTTAGCAAGCAGCAGATCGTGCTCTGGCAGTGGAAATGCAGAGGATACCGTCCGAAAAGGGCATCCCTGCAACAGTACGCTGCTATGTCCACACACCCTCCTGATATTATCCTCCTACAGGAATCAAACTGCTAACCTTCCCTATCCGGCTTCACCACTTTTACGGGTACCTCTCCACTCGTGGGAGCACTAGTATCAAAATACTTAACGTGCAACTCCCACACTATAAACATCGATATCCCACACCAAATTCTTGTAATCATTACACAGGGCAAGAACAGTTGCAGTCTCTTCATACTTAACGTGTACAGTTCTCCCCGCTCACGCACACACTCGTTTCATCGCCTTCAAATAGAATTCGAACGCCTTGGGCGCACCCTTCTCGTGTGCGGTGACTTAAGCGCTCCTCATACAGTTTGGGGGTACTGCAAATCTGAAGCCAAAGGAACTCGACTCTGGGATGACATATGTAACTTGAGATACAACTTACATACAGACCCAGGGCACCCAACACGTTTGGGTAACCGCGTCACACGTGACACGTGCCCTGACCTTACTTTTTCCAAAAATACAGGACCAGTGATTGCACATGGTCCTCTCGATGAACACCTAGGCCGCGACCATTATATCGTGGCCACTACCCTAGCACTGCAGAGTGCACACTGTCCCGAGTGAAAAGTGCGCATCACGGACTGGACGCGGTTGTGGGAGCGCCGACAGAATCCACCTGAAGGTCTAGGATACGAGCAATGGCTCGAGTCCCTTTCTGCTTACCTAGGTGCATGTACGCGCACACTGGTTACCACAACTGCGACCCCGGACGTGGACCCGCACCTACTGCATCTGTGGGAGGCACTTAGGGGGCTCACGCGGCGTTGGAAACGCCAACGCCTCAATCGCAAGCTTCGCCGGCGTATCGCCCAAATTTCGCAGGAGGCACAAGAATATGCTGAGACACTCGTCCGAAACAACTGGCGAGGTTTTTGCGAGCGTCTTTAAGGAACCCTAGGCACCGCGAAAACATGGTAGATACTTCGCGCACTCATAGATCCCTCCGCTACAATGACGCAAACATTTCATCACCGACACAGCTTAATACATAAGTACCGAGACGATCCGGCTACTCTTCTCAAAGAGCTAGAAAAACGATACATTCCTACAGGCACACCTCCACAGTATCCGAATTACCCGCACGCAGAACAATCTAATGAGGAACTCGACGCGGACATTACAATCGAAGAGGTTCGAGTGGTACTTCAAGATCTCCGTCGAAACACAGCCCCAGGCGCAGATCGCATCAGATTTTCCACCCTTCGTAACGTCAGTGATTCAGACCTCTATCATCTGACAAACCTATTCAATGATCACTGGCGTCAGGGCACGCTTCCACAGGCATGGCGTCATGCTGACATTTCGCCAATACCCAAACCGGGCAAGCCCGTAGCCATAGCAAATTTACGGCCAATAACCCTTACTTCATGCATCGGAAAGTTAATGGAGCACGTGCTTTTGCGGCGACTACAACCTTTTCTCGAACGACAGTCCTTCTTCTCCCACTCACAGTTCGGATTCCGGGCACATCTCTCCACGCAGGACGTGCTTCTATAGCTCAAGGAAGAGGTTATCGGCGCCCCGTCCCTTGCGCAGACGAGGGCCATCCTCGCCCTAGATCTAAAAGGAGCATTTGATAACGTGGCACAAGATTTGATTATTCGTAATCTTGCAGAATCACATTGCAGCAGCCGCATGTATAACCACATTCGCTCTTTTCTGCGGGAACGAACAGCCACCATTGGAATAGGACCACATCGGTCAGATACGATTCGGCTCACAGGTCGCGGCACCCCACAGGGATCAGTTCTGTCCCCCACTCTATATAACATCGCCCTCGCAAGTCTACCTCAGCAGCTCGACCAGATCCCCGATATTGCACACGCGATTTATGCAGACGACATCACGATTTGGACGACGCGAGGGTCAGACGGCACCATTCAGGATCGACTGCAGCAGGCCGTCGACATCGTCACCGCTTACGCGCGACAGGGCAGCTTGTCCTGTGCCCCACAAAAGTCCGAGCTTGTTCTCACCCGCGCACGTAGCGTTACCCCTCCACCCGAAATCACGGTGCACGTGGATGGCGTTCCTGTCCCCCAGGTAGACTGTGCTCGCATTCTTGGAATACATGTTCAGGCGAACGGGAAGGCGAACTACACTATATCTCTCTTGTCCCGGCAGACCGAACAGACTTTGGCCATGATTCGGCGGGTCTCCAACAGGCGCTAAGGTCTACGGGAACGGGACCTACTGCGCCTGGTGGAGGCCTGTGTGATCAGTCGCATTACTTACCACCTTCCCTTCCACAGACTTACGCAGTCGGAGCGGACACGGGTCGACACAATGCTGCGAAAGGCGACCAAGCTTGCCCACGGCCTCCTACACTACACCGCCACGAAACGTCTGCTAGCCCTAGGGACGCATAACACTCTCAGTGAGTTATTGGAAGCTCGGATAGAAAATCAGACCAGTTGGTTTGTGGAAAGCATGGCCAACGGTGTGACCACCGGAGGGGAAGGAAACGCTGTTTTACGCAACCGTCCGCTATGGACGCATTTCCGTGTAAGCAGGTTCATGGACCTTTTCATCAGGCGAGAAGGAAGGGGCGCGCAGGGAGAATTTCCTCTTCTTTGGCTCATGCTATCCGGCAGGGCGCTGCTTGAGTGTGTTGCCGTAACGTGTGTGGAGCAATTTGCAGATGTGTTAGCTCGTTCTCCCTGAAATTTACCTAATGGCAGCTCACATGAGGTCCTCGAAGAACCACCATGTAGCCATTCTGTACAGCGGTAATTTCAGTATGTGGATATTTTTCTTGTCTGCGCAAACGTGCCACACGCATCATCAGCCGCGGTGCATGTGCGCTTTCGGAACTGTTTAGGCTGTATCACTTTTTATGCCCTTTCCCCTTCCTATTCCACATAGGCCTTCGAGCCATCCCTCAATAAATATTTCATCATCATCATCATCATCATTTAAAGAAGCGCAGCGGCGTGTCTGAATTGCCAGTGTGAATTGCACAATCTCCTCACTATCTGGTCGCTTGATGTAAGAAACAAACAATACGAATACTTGTGTACAGCCAGCCTACTGCAACCCTGAAACATCTAAGCGCCAGTCGTTACAAAATATTGAAGTCTGCCACTGGCATAGTTATCATGCATTTCAAGTCAACTAGACCTGAAATCAGTACGCTGAGTCTACGTTACCTTCCTGTATGACGCCGACGGCGTGGCGCAAAGCAGCGGTCACTGCGGTTAGAAATCAATCGTGGTACATATAAATTTTGACCTTTGGCACTGCCTTTTGGCCCTGTAAAGGAGTAATATTCAAGAGGGATCGCATAAGAATATTCAAACGGCTACTAGGGAGGACCTAATATTGGTTAAACAATGAGTGCGTCGTAGACACCAGAACAAACAAGACCGAAATAAACCGGCTTTCATTTTCTTCTTTCGAAACAAAAAGAACACACACACACACACTGGCTAACATTTCAATAAGTCCTTGCGTGGTCATGCCGCATACTTTGACAGATCTATAACAGATGTATAACGCAACATCTACCATGGCTTGAGACGCTTGTGCAGTTCGCAGCTTATCTCTAGACCAGTCGACAAGTGCGAATGACTCTTGACGGCATGCTGTTATTACTACTACCCAAAATTATTTTATTCGTGGGCAGTAATCTCTTGTCAAATTAAACAGTTAAAACTTTTTCCCAGCAGAACGGTAACCACGCTGTTAGTATCGTCTTGAGTTTGTAACTAGGGTGTTTGTAACTAACAAAAGCTTAGAGTTACAGTGAGAAAACTAAAGCAAGGTATCCTTGGTGAAACTTATTTTCATAAATACATAACAACCATAAAAAAACCACCAAAAACTGCCTCCGAGCGTATAACTGGCATACAACCAGGGGCGCTCGCCCAAACTAATCCTGCGGTTCTGTAACGGGCAATACCACGCAAGTACACGGGCGTTTTTGCATTTCGCCTCCATCGAAATGCGGCTGCCGCGGCCGGGATTCGCTTCCGCGATCTTGTGCTCAGCAGCGCAACGCAATTTATAGCTGATTGAGCCACCGCGGCGGGTATTATATGGCCTCGGCAGACAAATTTACAGCAGGAAGTGCTGCTTACCAGCATCGGAGCAAATCTGCCCGCCGCCCTGAAATTCGGGTCAGTGTACGCCCTTCGTCGTTTAGTTAGCAACCAGCAGTCTTGAGTATCGTCAGGGCGGGGGGGGGGGGGGGGGGGGGTGTAATGAGCAGCTTTATGAGCCATCTTCGTAATAGTGTATACAAGAAAACATAAAGGCTTTGCACATGCAGTGAAGTAGTTTTTTTTTCAATTAAGTTTACTATACTCGCGGACCACTTTCTTTGGCATTAAAGGGAAAGCTACGGGAGCGTGGATGCTGCACATGTGTTACCGCGCCAAGTAGTCCGGCAGTATTTGACTGTGCTTTTGGTTGCTCGGAACAGACGCCGAACCAGACGCGGAAGGGAGAAGCCGAAAAATAAGTAAACGTCTACTGTTGCTAATAAGTTGTTTATGTTTTCTCTTCCCAAGACTCTTTTCAGAAGCGCTCTCAATTGTGCGCACTTGGCCTCCGTAGTTTTTCCTTCATTGCCGCAGAACGTTGCCCGCGAGTATTAGTAAGTTATCAGCTTTACATCGTTTGCATTGTCTCTTTATTCGAGAATACATGTCAATCATATTTTATTAGCATTGACGTGGCCACCGCAGTACTGTTGCATATATGGCCACGGCATGACAGGCCCCCTTTTTTTAGGCAAGGAGAACGAAGAGGAGGAAAACAGTGGGGATGTGTGGATATCCTATTGTGCGTTAACATCAAACAAAAACCACCAGCCACTCTGCAATCGTAGTTCAAATCCACATTTTCCATGTTTGCAGTTTTCTCGTCAACATCACAATCAAAATCAGAATCGGTTTTATTGAAAATGAATAAAAAGATTACAGGCTCTTAATATACAGAAGGAGGTCCCGAAGTCAGAGACTGCAATGGGACCTCCTTTACAATTTAAACGTAATAAAGTACGGATTACAGCAGTTGTAACACATCGTGAACAATTTAAACATAATAAAAGTAAAAGATAATGTTTACAATTTAAGCACAATAAAGTACAGATTACAGCAGTTACATTGTGAACAACAACTGATTACATGTTTTAGCATAAATAGGTTAATGAAGAAATAAACGTTCATAGATAGGATGCATATATAAAAAGAACACTATAGTATTATTTTGTCGAACACTAAGAGTTTAGAGTATAAATGACTGGACGTACATAACATAATTGTCAAACTCAAATACAACTCAAATACATGTGCGTGACATGGACATGAAACATGAATCTAATCGCACCTTATGAAAATTAAATGAAGACACATTGAAAGAATGGCTATGAGTATAAACTAATTATCAGTACTGGACAAAATGTATTTTTAGTTGTTTCGGGAATTCATGAATTTTAATTGTTTTTATATCTAATGGTAGTGTGTTCCAGAATGCGACGGATAAAAAATGGACGCTTTGTTTGCCATAATTAGTATGTATTTTGGGCAAAATGAAGTTCCTGTTTATTGCAAACCTGGTTATATTGGAATTTATTAGAGAAGTATCGCCTTGTGGCGTAGACATGTATCGCCTTGGGGCGTAGCCATTCGAAAATAGCAAGTAAAGCACACTGTGAAAATCTCAGAGGCACCAGCACAGTACGAATCACAACGCTACAGCATGCCTTAGCGAATGCTCTTGGCAGTATCATTTTTACAGCGAACCTGTATATGCACAGGTGAAACGTCCGTCCGTGCCCACGAAGGCGGCGCCACCGCGGGAACGCGCACGTGCTCGCGCGTTCGTCGTCTTCTTCCACAGCTGGCTCTCTGGCGCCCCGCTGCGCAACCGCGCGAACGCGCTTGCGCCACTGCTCACTTCGTCGTCGTTGTCGTCTTCCACAGCTGGCTCCGTTGCCGCTCATCATTCCAGCGTAGAATTTCACTTCCTCTTCATTCGTCGTAATGGGGAGGCCGCGTTTACCGGGGTATACGAGCCATTGCTTAACGGGGTATGAGCCATTCATTGTCTTATACGTGACGGGCACATTTAATAACAGAGGAGATACGCGAGTCTGTGTGCGTACCTATTGTCACGATGACCACCAATAAAGACAAAAAGTATGTGATCGACATCGTTCTCCAGAGGAGCAGCTCGCGTACGAAGAAAAGGCGCCGCGAACAGCCCCGGGTGTACGCCCAGCGCCGCCAACGCCAAACGTGTCTGTGACTTCATTCCTCGGCTTAAATGGGCGCGTGAAGTGACACATAATTGCGTAACATGCTCCAGAAACACTTTATTATACGCACGTGATAAACCTTAGGATAAACACCGTGCCGGCCTTTTCAGCTTCGCTGGTCAACCATCTCCACAGGGTGTAAGGGCCGAACATTTTTTTTTATTCCATCAACCGTGTAGTAAATAAAGTGCAATCTTTCGAATAATGGTCCATCATTTGGTTCAATGTGGTTCGGAGAAATGCAAACCACTTCATAAAGCGCAAATAGCTGTGGTGATGTCCTGATAGTTATTGTTTCGTTTCACGCCTCAGCTGCGACGAAAGAAGAGGCGTTGGTGTCCTTCTAGGCGAAGCGTGTGCTGCCAAGGCAAGTGCGTCTGTGAGTCATGGCCCAATCCGTGTATCAGAAACGGAGGGAGAGAAGAGAAACGCCGCATCGCTGAAACCAGGGAGGCCTACTACCCGCCCGACTTGAATCGCTGCTTACTGTCATGCTGGAACGACTGTCTCCTGGTCGTCTGCATAGAGAGATTTCGCCGCAGCAACTGCAAGCGAACGTGCAAATTCCACTGCAGCGTTGCATGCAGAAAACATCAACGAACGTGCTATCGCGTATGATTTCTTGTCGTGAAGGCTCTGCCCTTCGTGTCGGCGCCGGTGAGATAACGGAAAATGGCGAAAAGCGAGGTAGTGCACTGTGCCTGAAAAGCGAAGAGTATGATTAAATCCATTTATCCTAACAGGGCTTCCAAGTTTTGTTGAGCTTATTTATTTTCTTTTTGCCCTCTTGACTTTCACCGAATTATTTCTGAGTTTTCTCGAACAAAAATATCCAGGAAGGCTATCTCGCAATTTTTTTAAAGGCAGAACTATGCCGTAGGCATTTGGCCGGCATATGGAACCACCAAAATATTTCTCTAAAAGTAGCTTTTCGTCTCCATTTACCATATGACATTCCTAAAAATTCACAGGAGCTCGTAAAACAGATTGATTAGGGAAGCTGCAAATTTCTTTGCATATAAATGTTTTCTGTATGTACTATCGACCAAAAACGTTTACGGACCAAGGGATCTGACAAAAAGATGAATATCTCCGCAGCCTCAAAACGCAGCCTGGCATTCCCATTTCCCTTCTCTACTGGGATATGCGAACAGCATGGCGATGTACGTTTTTTACTGGCTACATTTAAGGCCAAGATAAATTCCAGCGTTTTCGCTGCACCAGGCCGCGGCAGGCGAAGTCGGATGCGCTACGCCAGCCACACCAGCCTGTGGAAGAAATTTGCCTCCTCTACAGTTCGATCCGCACGCCGTGCGAGGCTAGCGCCATCTATGTGTGTGGGAACGCAACTTCATGGCCGCGCGAACAGCTATTTCCATGGCGCATGCGCATTCTCGCTTTCTGACAGCATGTGCCCGCGCCGTCCGAGTTGTGCGCGGTTTTTTTTTTTTTTTCACAGGACAAGACACTTTATTTCAGACAACCACCATACATAGTTGCCTAGGGGATCGGCGTAAAGGCACATCAAGCCTGACAGTGCACCGATCACCCGCTTACGCACACATGAATAACCAGTCATGCTTAAATAAGAACATAAGTTCGAAAAGAAAGCACATCGTGATTTTTTACATACGGAAACACAATAAAATACCTTATACTCAGCTCTCGCTCCGTGTTGTTTGAGTGCCTTCACGGCATCACGTTAACTTGTCCTGACAGCCAGAAGATCGCACTCCTAGTGCTAGTGCGTCGGCTACGTCAAAAGCGGAATCGGACCATGTACATACATCCTTACTTGCGCTGTCATCGTCGACGGACGTTGAGAAAGCCACAGCCGCGCTTTCACTACGAGGGCCGCAAGCCGCTATTTTGCCTTCTGCCCGCTGCCCCTACAGCGCGCAGTGCATTCTGGTCTAGCTGCAGCCGCGTAAAATAGAACATGCTCTATCTCCGCGCCGGCGGTGCTGAGCGCGCCCGACGCAGCTGGGCACGCCGGCTACGCCGTGACGCCAGACTGTAGATCGAGCACTTTTCACCGGTGTTGCTTAACCGCGCGGCGCGTGGCCGCGCGCGCGCGTTACGCCGGAGTATATTTTGCCCTTTAAAGGCTGTTCGGATATTTACCGTTTTCTGAGATCACATGGTCCATAAACTTTTTTGGTCGATAGTATATGCAGCTGTTTCAAAAATTGCATTTTAAAGTATTTTAGGGGCGAAGCTCCTTAGAGTCTAGCCTTGTCCATCCGGCGTCGTCCACGCTCACATAGAGTGCCACGCCATCTGTCTGTCATGGATGAAACGTTGCATGCAGCGGCTCAACATCTATACACGAGATGGCGCTGCTGTGAATGGCGCGTTCCAGACCACACAATCTCTTTCTGCCATGGACGAACGTAAGGCGCGGCATGCTGCGGCTCAGCGTCTACACAGACAGCAAGCTACTCCGGCGGCGAGGGCGCGGGAAGCATCGGCAAAGCGGCAAAAACGCCAAGCGGACTCGGATTTGAGGGTTCGGGAAGCGGCGGCTCGCCGGCAACACCGACAGCAAGCTACCCCGGAGGTGAGAACGAGGGAAGCGGCGGCAAAGCAGCAACGCCGACAACAAGCTGCTCTCTTACGGTGCATCTCTTACGACTACAAACAACTCACGACCACGAGGGGAACGTGCATAGACCTCGTCTTTGCAAACTTTAGGATGCATCCGCTAGAAGAACCGCTGGCTCGGCATTTCGCCGACCATGAAGCAGTAATAATGGAATCGAAACGCAACCCGGAACTCAACACGATTTACGCGTTATGAGCAATGAAACGCATTTATATACTGTACACCGCGTTGTCACGCATTTACATGTGCGAGTGGGGCAACGTCAGGGGTTATTTTACGGTATAACGATCCCCAGTGCTTCGCCCCACTCATCATGATTCACTTCGTGGATATGCGACAATTTTTCTTCTGTATTTGACCGGGATTTGTCGGAAAAGTATAAAGTGTCCCATCTTTATATGTGGTTCTGTTGTGTACAATGTCTTGAAATTCAGAGCAATATTTAAGATATTTTGGGTATAACGAAAATTATTTTTTTTTTTATTCTACATGCTTTCGATTTTTTTGTGACACCGAGCGTACATCGACAGCCCTCACGCGTGCACGGACCAGAGGGCATATTAGGCAACTTTTTAAGTAAAAACTTAGCGTAGTCAATAAAACTACCCACCTGCCCACAGAACATTTTGCTCTGTGAAAGCTGTCTACTATGTGTGTTCTGTTCAGGGGCACAGTATCGCTGCTTTTAAACAACGTTTCTTTAGAGGGCCCTCCAGGGCTTTGTTGAGTGCGGCTTCTGCTTATAAGGGAACTTTTCTTATGTACGAGCCATCATAACATTCACAAGCTTGAAGTGCAATACATTTCAACGAATTATTCTTGGAACTGTCACTCGAACGTTTGGTAAAATACTGTTCGCTCAGCATATTTCCGAACATGTAGTAGCGCAAGAAGTAAAATGAAACGCACTCGATCCTCCAGGAATTGAAGGACATTATCTGTCATCGAAAAAACAGGCGTCACTGAATGGCACACATGCAAAAACTGCCCGGTGTTCGAAAGGCCGGAAAACCTGCCACATTCGCAACTGTTACAATAAGCAGCCCAACTCAAATTTGTAACACGCTTGGTTCTTGTGCGGCGTAACAGAAACTGCCAGTTTATTTCCTTCTATCAGAATGAAGTGTCTGGACCATCATCGGAGAAACGCGCCTTCGCCGAACTTGAAGTACATTTATCTAGAACTATTTAGCTAGAGAAAGAGGTGGGGTCTGACCGAAGACACAGGAAACTACGCTTGCGTTCAATATGTCTTAAGTCTGTTTACGCACAAACTAGCACGACGTTTGCTCTCATCCTCCCCTTCAAGCACAATAACCTTCGCTTCAAACATTCTTGTACCACAGACCGCAGTTACAGTAGTAGTGGGGCACAAAGCCATCTGTCGCCGACCTCATCAAAGAGCCAGCTCTCGTTTCTTTCATATTACAGATGACCTCATTGCATAAAAGGAGGGACACAAGAGCATAACAAGAATGCCTGTTTGCTTAGAGCCTCGCCTTGAACATTTGTGCTATCACCGTCGCAAGTGAAATGCTATGAATGCTCGAGCAAGGTAACTCCAATTGTTAATTACCTTGTGCCGAAAAGCGAAGTACCTAATACATTCTGGGACATGTACTGGCTTAAGGAGTTGACATTGTTCGAGGAGTTACTGCTATTACGGGCCATTGCCAAAGATACACCTAACTAGCAATGTAGGTTTTGTGCGAAGCATCAATAGTGAGGCCTACTTAGCACACTTCTCTGTACGCAGTTCCCCTAATAGGGCGAAGCCATAATTCATATATAATAATCTCACTCTGTGTGTGCCGCTAGCTGCCAGAAAATTGTCGAAGTGGTTAATTCAAAGAGCACGTGTTTTATCGCTTTTTATGACCACAGTGTCAGCATAAGACGGAAGGAACCACGTTTCAGTCCTCTAGTTGGCCGTTAGCAGGCTGTGCTTGCTACCTGCGAAGCTACCTGAAGTCCTGTACCTACAGCGGTAGATTGAATGACATAAGCATGTCATTCAATCTCAGCTGCGCGACCTCGAACCTACTCGGAGACTTTAATTGACTTCCAGCATTTCGCAGCGCCGAGACACTGCTGTTTCTTCGAAATAAACATCGGAGAGTGCCGTGCTAAGCTACTCCATGGTTATAAAAGTAATAATAGGCAAGTGATATCTCAATCATCGAACCAACGAAGTGTTCGTTTAGGAAGCGACGGCGGGATCTTCCCTGGAAGTAGAGCACCATGCGCCTACCCTGATATTCTGTGTTTTGAAGCAAGCCTAAAAAAAACGAGCTAGGTTAGTTTATGGCAACGCATAGTCGCAAGCTCTCACAGGCCGAAACGATCCGTGCTTGTCAGCAGGCGAACAAACGTCCTCGCCATCGATTCTGATTTGCCAAACAAGGAGAAGGCTCCGTAGGTTGCCGCCAACCTGCTGAAAAACCATCTGGGTTGGCGTGGAGCTCCAGCTACATGATAATACGGCCACATAAATACTACAGCAAGTAATGAAGCTTCTTTTTTTCAGACTAGGACAGTTGGAAATACGGGTGAGTATCAAACCGCAGCGGCGCTGTTTTGAGTAGATCAAAACACTTTTTTCTTCGTAACAAGAGGGCAAGAATATTACACCCCATACTTTGACGTCGCTGGTCCACTCATATCAGCCACCAGGGAGGTCTGCAGTGAACTAGTCGAAACGCATTACCTTCGTCTTTTCTGCGTTAACACTGGCGCTGGAGGATTCGCTGTACTCGGTGAACAAATGCGACGCTTTGTCACAAGGTCTTTATGTGGTAACGCGACATTCTTCGTTGCCTTTTTCATCAAAACGCGAAAGAGTCATGCTCCACACCGGTGTGACCATTATTGAAACATATAATTAGACACAAACGACTTATCAGACACAAATAAACGTAATGAGCATCATCTAATATGAAGCGGCGAAAATTACGTTTCAACATAGGCACATCCACGTCTTAACGGAGCACTGGTGAGTCGCTGTTCAAATTTCTCTTTTGCCGCAGCCTCATTCATTCAGAACACTTAAAAATCCCTGTTTTATGTAAAGAAAGCGCAAAGTTTTATTAAAAACAGCTACTCGAATTCATGGTTAAGTTACTGAATAGTTTTGACCCGCATCTCCATGTGACTTACGCTTTCTTTACCAAGCCGGCAACCCATACGCACCGTGCGCAAATTTCAAACTACCGACGCTTTTATGAACTTGTTTCGCCATATAGTTTACTATCGAATAATAAATTTTTTTATTGAGTATTCTTTTTGTTTTTGCGTGTGGAAGAAGGATCGCCGTACGCACTCTTTGATCGTGAAGATTGTAGACACTCTCCTTTCCGGACCATCGAGCGAATGACGTCGGTCTGGTCATTATGCCACGTCCGGGAGTGGTTTCCTGCATGTCCGTGACAGCTAGTTTGGTGCCAGATCAATAGAGTTTCGTTCCGGTGAAGCAGACCCGCAGAAGCGGCCCGCACTGTTGTTTTATGTGATAATATTGTCTTCGTAGCATTGTAGCATTGTTCAATTTTAATGTATTTCCTCTATAGCTCATTTTATGTCACCGTCTTTGCTCTAAACGCGTTCCGACCATTTTCGTGTGTTATACGATGCGAAGGGCTACTGGCCTGAGCAAGTCCAGTCACTCTGTCCGCAGCGGTGCAGTAACAAGAAGTCTGTGGCGAAACCAAGGTCCGCCGTCAGGAAATGCGATGTTTTCCTGTGCATCGCAGATGAAAAGGACTGTTTCTTCCAGTATCACAACCTGTGAAATCATTGATGCCCCACTCTCAAAACCGTGAATAAACAATTTCCCTCTTTTCTGTAAAGTACTAAAGCGTAGTGGCGAAAGAAAATTAGTAATGAGCTACGATGTCTCCATATGAGCACGCGACCCAATTTGCATAAAAACTGTCCTAGGGAGCCGAATTTCAACGTTTTCTTCCATTTATCGTTCTACGTTCTAGAGTCGGCCAGAGCATGCCGTAATTCAGCGAGTCCGCAAGACACCTTTATCACCATTTACAAAAATGTTTTCCTTTAATTTACATAGTGGAACGCTTCCTCTGAAAACTTTGTTGCATAAGAAGGCATTTCTGTATCTACTGTGAATTGTCGACTTCGCGATGTACACGAAACTATAGAGCACTATTTCATAAGTTGTTAACATGCGATATTACTTTGCAATGTGCTTCAAAGGTCTCTTAAGAAAGACTTGAATTTGAATCAACATACCATTCCTTATTTTATTGCACCCCACTAAGAAGATGTGCCGTTTGATGTGTTATTCCTAATTGGGCTGCATAGGTTACAGAAGACACGCATGTTGGTTGGAATTGCTGATCCCGTTGGTTCGTCGAAATTTCAGTGCACCCCACTAAAAAAAAAAAAACACCAATGAAGCGTTATTTGTGTCTCTTCCAGCAAATCTTTATTGCACGAATAGTTGATGATCTGATTATTTTTTCTTGCTACATTCATGGGATTGTACAGTTAGTCTGACATCCGGGTGCACAACGCACTGCGCAGTCGTCCGGGTTTGTCTTCAATTCCGGGCATGTTTTGTAGCATTTCTTCATGCACTCAAGAGTGCATTCCCCTTCATGACCAGGCACAGGCGGGTCCAGTGCATCATTATTTTCATCTGTCGATTTCCCAGAGTCGCATGGGTTTAGTAATGCCTGGCAGATGCACTCGTCCCGACAGCACCTGCCAACGCGTCCAGGACACCACCGTGGCATCTGGCGTGGAGATGTATTCAAATAAAAAGGCATTACTAGACGGATAACGGAAATAATATTGAGCCACAGTCATGGGCGGATATTTGTCGCTTGAAATTTGCTCATAGCGATTAGGAAGGGC
The DNA here is from genome assembly GCF_013339745.2 of Dermacentor silvarum. Taxonomy (NCBI): domain Eukaryota; kingdom Metazoa; phylum Arthropoda; class Arachnida; order Ixodida; family Ixodidae; genus Dermacentor; species Dermacentor silvarum. Next base: position 100,148,268 of record NC_051160.1, read on the forward strand.
AAGAAAAGGCACTTAAATAGCAATAAACGTATGCAAATTAGTGCTTCTACTATCTTCACTCTGTATTCTTAACAGTACATATAGTTATGGGTACAAAAATGGTTTCTTTGGCACAAGCGCAGTGACGCAAGAGAGTACGATTTGGAAATATTTTAACATTGCTTTTCATCTCATGTTGCAAGAAAAAGTACATGCGCACATTTTCTTTTAGTGTAATACCTTTTCTTTACCCTCCTCAGAGATGCGGCACCTATTTCTTTTCCGCATTTCAGCATGCCACTGTGGCTTCAACTTGTACCGGCTGAAGTTATAGCAACAGTACTTAGCACTTATACGGTACTATTTAGTACTCAAAAATGCCGGGCAACAAAACTCCCTCAGGTGCAAGAAAACTCGTCAATTAGAAATATATTTTGCAGCCTACTACGACGCTATAAATAGAGTAGGTAAATTATATGGCTGATAACAAAAATCTCGTAGTTTCGCCCGAAAGGCGAAGCATCGATTGCGATAGCAAATCAGTGGACAGCAATACGAAGCAAGGATAGTAGTTTTATTTGCCGCATAAACTTCTAAACATAGGCACCCTAACTCAATGAACAAGCAAACATGAACACATCTCATTAGATGACCGCGGAAAATCGCTGTCCAAACGCTGGAGTGAGGAAGCGCGGCCACAGCATTGAGAGAATTTACCTTCGTGCTGCATCTCGAATCAACGCCAACTAAGCCGCGAAAGCACACCATAGACGGACTGTGTCCCTTAAGCAGATGGCTTTCAAGATACAGCGGCTGCGCGGCCACCCGTCCGCCCAAAGTAAAACGCCCCTTCCTCCCCCCCCCCCCCCGCCCCCGGAGCGTTGTGCGCGACGGAAAACGGCAAGCTTTCCTGCCGCTTTCCTCCGCGTGCGCGAGATTGAGCTGCGCTCACCGGCTCACCCTCGCACGCTTACGCTCGCACATACAGTATACGGCGCGCGGCCACGATTTTACCGCTCTTGGAATTTGTACGGAACCTCGCGGCGACGGCGACAACAGAAATGCGCTTGGAGTTTTCATATAATTGCTATCCCAATTTGTTTTCGAACCTGAATCATTCCATACTTAGAATACTCATTGGTGATTTCGACTACCAGCCTTGTAAACGATAGTGTGAGAAAATTGAGTTCATTGGTTAAAGAACTCTAGACTTCGTCTACCAGCTCTTTACAGCACAACCCGGTCCTCCGCCAGCGCCGATGCTGGATGCTAGTAATATAATAAAGCACGGTCTACCTCAACTCAGGTTAGTGTAACAGAGTGTTTATAAACTAGCATGGTCAATGTCGAGAGCAGTATTAATAAAGCAACGTTCGCCACAATTCCTTTTAAACAACAGGTTATCCCTCCTGAGAAACTCCCTCATTTATGGGTAGCCAGACTACATGTAATATTAATGAAGCTAAATACATGGACCGCAACTTATGTGAAGTTCAGGTAGCGCATTCTGAAGGAAATTGCCATCAGGCGCTGCCTGATGTCCATTTTTATCGCAACTGTGAATGCAGAATATGCCTGCAGCAAATACATATAGCAATATTGGCAACATTTCACTCGCGAGGAACCTATTGATGTAAGGAAATTTGGTTTGTGTAGGCCGCCGTTAGTGGTGGCCCCATGTCCTTGCGGGAAAACTCCAGCACTAAGTTCACAGATACTTAGGTGCTGGGAAGTATTGAAAATATTTTGTTTGTCGTGGTGTAAAAAACAATGCGTTTTCTCGATAAATTCTTCTATTGGTTCATCTTGTCTCCGCGAATTGCACAGGACACAAGTAGTGCTGAGATGCTTTCAGATACCATATATACAGGTATAAACCTTGGGCTATTATTGTTTCTTGGCACATAGCCACTATTGTTTTATGAATGCTGCAGCTGAACATTAACACGCGTCTTCGTTAACGTTTTTCTGGTCGCCAGCTTAGTAACGGTTACAGTTATCACCCGGCGCAAGGCGCGCCTGCATGTATTAGAACATTATTGATCGTGGTAGCCGATTCCATCTCTTGTCTATGTTGTCACGAAACCTTGTGTAATCAGAATGAATGTGCGTGGCGAATGGTGCTGTACAGTTTGGAAGGCACGTGAGCTCCAGCGATTACGCGGCAATATTCAACAATTGAGTCAACGTGTGCGACTCGCGGATCAGATTTCGACGATCGACGCCTGTTGTAGCGACTGTAGCAAACAGCAACGGGGATTGGACCCGGACGTCTGACTCGTTCGTCAACTCGCAGCAACTGCGCGAGCAGCACCTTCTTCTTCATTATTTGTAACAAACTACCGCGGCCGACAACTTTCTAGATGTTGCGAGCTTCAAGAAGGACGACTTATCACGGAGCCGGGTGCCAGCTTCAGGCAGCATGCTCGGGCGACGCCGTTGCGACCAGGGAGCAGTTCTGTCACCCGGACAAGCTTCCACAGGATAAGCGGCGAATCGTCGCAGAGCACCAGGATGACGTCTCCTACTTGAAGTCGTGGTGGCAGCTTGGGTGTCACTTCGTGTGCAGAGCGCAGAAGCAGCAGACACTCCTTTCGCCAGCGCTTCCAGAGATGGTCTGTTAAAGCTTGCCGATGCATGCTTCGACGTCGCAGATCGACGCTTGTTGACTGGAGTAGCGTGGCGTCAAACGCTTGGGGCAAGCACGTTGCAAGTTTGCCAAGTAAGAAATGTGAATGCGTCAGAGGGCATAGCTTGTCAGGATCTACAGACAAATGTGTTAAGGGACGGCTGTTGATCTTCGCCTCTACCTCACAGAGAACAGATGTTATCTCTTCAAGAGAGATTTAATTTCGAGCTAGAGCGCGCTTCAATGTTTCCTTAGTGATGCGGACCAGTCGTTCCCACCATCCTCCCCACTAAGGCGCTCGCTCGACACTGAAGTTCCATTCGATGCGACGTGCACTGCAGAAATCTGCCCAACTGGATGCGGGATGATTTCCGAGTTGTCGAGCACCGGAACGAAAGGAGAGGGCATTGTCCGAATAAGTGGTCGAAGGTTGCCACGACGAGAGATGAAACGCCGAAATGCGGCGAGGAAGCTGGTAGCTGTCATGTCAGGTGTAAGCTCGAGATGAAGAGCACGTATTACGGCACATGAGAAGACGGCAGTGTAGGCTTTGGGGTGAGTTTGCTGTGCTGAACGACAATAAAGTGGTCCACAGAAGTCAACGCCGACAACTTTAAATGGACTCGCTTCACAAATCCGGTCTCGTGGCAATGGTGCTATTGGTGCTGACTCTGGTGCGAGCTTGCGTCTTCTGCAAATCAGACATCCTTTCAGGGCAGACTTCACTGCTTGGTGCCCTTTTAGCAGCCAGAAGCGTTCGCGTAGCTCGGTGAGTGTCTGTTGGACGCAAGAGTGAAGAATCCGTTCGTGGGTTGAACGAATGAGCAGCTGCGTGACAATGTCACGACCAGGAAGCACTACAGGGTGGCGTACTGACCGAAGACCTGTCAAAAACTGAAGACATCCTCCAATGCGGGTAAGTCCGTTGTCTTCGAGGAACGGACGTAGAAGTGGCAGGCGAGATGAAGCTGGTAGCGGTTTACTAGCTGAGAGGGTGTCTATGTCGTCAGAAATGTGCACTTGCTGGACTTGTTTAATCCACTAACGCTCGGCTCGTTCGATTTCTTGAGCAGTCAGTGGTCCGGACGTAGGGGATCGTCGTAGCCCTGTGTTGTCGACGAAACGGTAGACCCATGCAGTAACCCAAAGAAGGCGCGAGTACTGGCTGTAGTCTGCGACCTGGAGCAACGTTTGCGGTTGCACGGCGGTGAGAATGCATGTGGTGTCTGGAGCTAATACATTAGTGGTTAAGGGGATTGAGCGGGTGACGTCGGTCTCCAATGTGTGCATGGGTAGAGAAATCCAAGTAGGACCTTTCCACTGCATTGACGAACGCAGGAGCGTGACCGCCGCGATACCTCTTGTGAGTAATTCGGCCAGGTTTCCTTTGCTTCTTCAGTGGGTCCACTTGTTGCCAGGTGTCAGTCGCTGTGTTTTTACGACCCTATTTCTGACATACAGATCGCGACGTCCGGGATCTTGCTACATCCAATAATGGCTATCTGGGAGTCGGTCCAGAATAACAGTCTTCCTGCTTTGAAACATGCTATCCTCCTCATGTAGTCGTAGAGGCGGGCAGCCGTCAAGCAGCTCTAAACGAGGCAGCGACATGGGCTTCAACGGCGCGATTCGTTCCTTGCTCAGTAAACTCTGTACTGCGCATGTGGCAATTCATCGATTCGGAACACACGTAGACTGCAACCTCATACGCCCGCAGACTTGCGTCTGCGAAAATATGCAGCTCCGAGACTCCGACTGTGTGTTCTTGTGGCTGTTTACTTGTCGGGGTAGATGAACCTTGCTCAAAGTCGGAAGTTTGGAAACCAAGGCATTCCACGCAGTGAGCTGCTGTTGAGGTAGCGGACAATCTCATGGTTGCTGCAAGTTCTGTAAATCTTGAAAAATCAACTTGGCCCGAACCGAGAATGTCGCGAGAAAGACAAGAGGGTCGTACAGCCTTGCAAAGCCTCGAGGCATTGTTCGTTTCGTTACAGGCATGGTTGACACAACCTAATGACCTGATCTGCACTGATGATGATTGAATCGTCGCTTCTCTCCCAAGAAAGTCCCAATACCTTTATGGTGTATGGATCGCCAGCTCCGTCTTCAAAAGAGAGCCGGTCCTTCTGGAAGTCTTCTCGCAGTATTTAGTGATTTGATACCCATTTACGAATCTCCATGCCGGCGTTCGCTAAAATGGTCCTTGCCTCCGTATTAATTTGGAGCGCTTTCTGAACGCTGTTCGCACCGACTACCAAATCGTCTACATAAAAGGATTTTTTCAGGCATGCCACTGTAACGGGAAATAGGCTTTCAGTGACAGAAAAGTGATGATGCAGCGTTACCACTAACAAAAACGGGCTGGACGTGGCGCCGAATGGAACGCGGGTCATCCGCCACTGAACAATTGGCGGGAATGGTTGACGCTGCGTCGGGAGATGAGCGATGCACAAGAAACGGAGTACATCTCTGTCATCGGGCCAAATGACCATCTGCAGGTACGCCTTCTTTATGTTAGCCACAATAATAATTGGATGAAACCTTAAGTTGAGCTGCAGTTTCAATAAATCAGCATCCATTTTTGGCCCTTTTATAGGCACGCTGTTCAGGGCTGGTTGACCGGGAGCATGAGACGATGCGTCGCAAACTCGGAGTTTCGTCGTGACGGCGTCGCGTCGAATTACTCCATGATGCGGCATGTACTACGCTTTCGGCTTGAAGGGCCATCTTCGTCAGGAACTGGTTCGGCGTGACATTCGAGAAAATAAGTCTGGATCGTCTTGTCATACTGGGCGAGGAGATCTGGTTGCTGCTTGAAGCGTCGGAGCTGCATCAAAAGCCTCTGCCTAGCAAGGGCGAAGTTGTGGCCAGCGTCGAGACCTGGCTCCCGAATAAGGAGAGGAACCTCGTAGCGCCCATCTTCTTCGAAGCATGGCGTTCGAACTCCTCCAGAGCCATGTTGGTGTCATATATCCCGTCAAGATCATCTTGCACTCCAAGGCTGTCGAGGCGCCACAGAGATGAGATATCCATGTCAAAGGAGGCGTCGTTTGCCGCAGGCTCTCCGACAGCATTGAAGAGTGATGTGGTTTGAACAGCGGAACCTTTGGGTAAATCGTGGTGCGTTCCCTGGACGGTCCACCCAAAAGGGTCTCCACTGCCCTAACATGTGGCGATAGTTGAATTATCTGTCCGGTTACAACCTCCCAGTAGAGATCGGAGCCTATCAGAATGCTCATCTCGTCCTCCCAGAAAGTCGTCGCCTCAGAGCGTGCATCAGCGGGAACTAAGAACGTGATGTGTCACCATGGTGACGATGGCACTATCCGCTGGTTCGCTGGTTAGCGCAGATATTTTCGGCACTTCGAGGGCATCTATAGTGGTCTCGTTGGTACTGAGCTGGCTGCGGGGTGTAACCGACACTCGGTTACATGTCAGGGTCACAGGGCGCTGAGTTTTCCCGAACGTAAATAGGCTGAGTCACTCAATGGCTTGAACAGGACAATTAAGTGCTCGAGAAACGTCCCGCCGGACAAAAGTGCACTGACTGCCCGTGTCAAGCAGGAAACGCAGCAAAATGGACCTTGTTGGTGTGACAGCCCAAGCTCTGCCCGTTTGTAGTAATACCAGCATGAGACCGGTGAAACTCGTAAACACAGATGTTGCAGGAGGTGGTGTGTTGATTGACTCCGACCCGCTTGCGCGTTGCACGGACGGCGCCGAGGCATTGCCCATACGCTTTGCCTGGTTTACGAATAGGTGCCATTGCGAGTAGGTGGTCCAAATGGTCATCGACCTGCATGTCGCGACGGCCGAACCGGTCAGACAGCACCTTGATGGCGACATCGTGGTTTGCCTCGGCGAGGCGGATACCATGAATTGCCTTTTTAGCTGACCCGGACAGGTACATCAGCAAATATTTAAATTTGTCGATCTTCGATAGCGAGTTATTGCTGTGAATGCTAGCCTGGTACTGGTCCCAAAAGCCTTGCCAGTCGCGTCGCTCCCCAGAAAAGCTCGGGATGTGCAGCTTTGGCAGGGCAACGCGGGAGAAAGACGCCGCGGGTGACACTCCGGGCACGGCGGAAGGGTCAGCTGGGTACGGTGGCGAGGCAAGTTGCGCGGTAGGACCAGCAAGGATCGGTGGACGCGGCTCGGTAGCGAGGCGCACGCTGATCTTGGTGAAGCTGACTATTGTTCGTACTCAAAAGCTGTGGTGAGGTCTGCCTCCAGGTCTGCATTCGTGAGCGTCTCTTGAATTGCGCGGTTGAACTCGACGAGCTCCGCCTGCTTCGCCAAGACGAGCTCGAGGTGCTGGTACAGCACCCGCACAGCGGTGGCTCCATCTGACAGCAGGGCGTCGATCGTAGAAATGGCCTTGGTGATGGCCCTCCAGACGAAGCCGCGTTAGGTGCGTAGTTGCTCCGTGGCCGAAACTCGAGGGCCAGAAGACAGGGTGGGTTTCGGCACCTATGTAGCAAACAGCGATGGGGATTATACCCGGACGCGGACGTCTGACTGGTTCGTCAACTGGCCGCAACTACGCGAGCAGCGCCCGAGGCAGCTGCGCGTGCTCGGCGCACCTTCTTCTTTATCTCTAACAGAAACTGTCGGTGTGCCTGAGGGCACCTTGTCCTTGTGGGCACATGTTCGCCCAATAAGGAGTTTGTTTACTTGACTTTCAGTTGTGCCACAGCTTGATTCCTCCTCTTCACAATCACATTATAACATCCACCCCACGACTCACTACCTTAAGAGTAGTATAAACATTCGAGGACACGTAGGCTCTTCTTATCAGTTGTGAATTCGAAAGCTATATTGTCCAATAGACCGCCGCTGAGCTGGTACTTCGAGTTAATAACTCCTCACAGGCAAGCGAGCGAGTTGAGACGCTTGGCCAATGCTAGAATAGGAGGTTCTGGTGTAAACCAGTGGGTAGAGACTCGGCATCTGAGCGTGGAGTCGTACGTTCGAAACACATCACTCCCAACGTTATCAATTTCGAATGTTTTGTGCATTACGTAAAGGGCTAATATGGCATAGATGACTGCATACATTATTGACCGGTTGCGGCCCGGCAATGCATGAATTTCTACATGCGTTCATTAAACATACATAGAGGAGGATTAAAAACTAATTGAAAATATTTAAGTCATATTTACATCGCATGTGGCGTTGTCTTTCAGTTGAGACCCACATCGGTCATCAGCCTGGATGCAAAAAAAAGAGAGACACAAGTTTTTTTCAACTCCTACAATAAAAACTTCTGTATAAGCATTAGCAGCATAGGCGTTGCGTTGTCCTTGTTACATGGCACTAGTAAAAGGTACAGGGAGAATTTGACAAAAGCACAATCACACTGTAGCCTATGAACGAAAATGTGCTGAAGAAATTGCTTTAGTTAAGAACCAACAGAGCACCCTAATTGCCTATCTTGCAATGCTTCTAACGCGGCCAAATAAAGTCCCAGCCATAACAGGACTATGTATTCCACGCGCTCTCTGACTTGGTTCCCATCCTTTCTTCTGTATGGCTTTTCAAAGTATCTCCTCTGCCTTTCTTCCTTCCTTAGTTGTTGGCGCCAGATATTTGCACCGTCAGATGGTCAAGGCGAGAAACGAACGCGTCTAGATCCGCTTTCGACTATCAAAATAATAAATGGCTGGATGGCGCGCTTTCGATTGTCGCGTGAGCGGTTTATCATTGCGGCGCGTTCTTCGGTTTCGACTGCAACGAGTAATTTTGCGATCAGCCTGTTTCCAAAAGTGAAAGAGTACTGTGCCGCCGAATTACCCATCGTTTTTGCATCGCTGTTTTACTAGTGGAGATCAATGGGATAGCAGCGTACCGTTTCAGCGGAGCAGCAGCGTCTTATCGGTTTGGATGGTGCTTGCGGGCGCTACGCTAATCTGAGTTGAAGACGATGTGAAATGCTTGGTGCCCCGTGAGTGCCAGTCTGCTACTATATTCCCGATCGCGGCTTGCATAAAACTGCATTTGCCTTAAGCAAAGCTTTAACATACAACAAAACTGTGCTGATGGTCCTGAAGGCTAGCCGTTTCCCCTTACTAAATGTTTGGTCCTGCTGCTACCAGCAGTCGAATTAAGTGGTGTCGTGTATGGCAAACAATCCTGAAAGCTTGTATTGTAGTTGTGCCTTTTATTGTTCTGCACCTGGTGATAGGACTCGTGTGAAGTTATAGCATGCCGGCAGAAGCATTCCATGACATAGGCAGAAACATGTCTTAATAATGAAGAGAATGACCACACGCAGGATAATAAAACACGCAGAAGTAAGCAAGTCTAGATCAGATCGTCTCTCAGTGATAGTCTGAATACACACAAATTTCAATGTTTTAAGAGTTTTCAGTTAACTAGTGAAACTTTAGTAAGTGAAATTCGCAGTACAAAATCTCATTCTTTATTAGCCTCTACTACGACACAGGCACCCAAAGTTCTAAATTTGATGCAGTTAAGCAGAACCAAATATACCGCGAACTTCCGCATAGAACAAGAGATATTCGTTGGCGCGCGCGCGCACGCACCGCGAAACGCGGGCCACAGTGGTAGTGCAGGCATATGTCACAATAAACGAATTTAACAAGAAAGAAAAGGCCCACTATGCCTCGTTACACGCTACACTGCAATCGGCCGCTGCATGCGATGCAGCTCTGGGTGCAAGCAACAAGTTGTCGCGCCACCTATGATTTGCGCTGCAAAGCAGCTGGCTCGCCGGGCCACAAGTTGAAACGCATTATCAGGTGAGTCGTCACTGTTGTTTATCGTACTATGTGGTAAGGGCATTGTGCACGACATCAAAACAATTTTATAGTTTCCAGACGTTACTGCCTCACGATTTTAAGAGTGCCAGAGAAGTGGAAGAATACCAACGTTATACTAATTCATAAGAAGGAAGACATTAAATAATTGACGAATTATAGGCTCATCAGCTTGCTTTCAGAATTGCATAAAATATTAACCAAGATAATTTCCAATAGAATCAGGGCGACACTTCAATTCAGTCAACCAAATAAACACGCTGGTTTTAGGAAGGGATATTCTACGATGGATCACATCCATGTCATCAATCAGGTAATCGAGAACCCTGCGGAGTACAATCAAGCTCTCTGTATGGCTTTTATACATTATGAAAATATGTTTGATTCAGTAGAGATATCAGAAGTCGTAGAGCCATTGCATAATCAAGGAGTACAGGAGGCATACGTGAGTATCTTGGCAAATATCTACAAGGATTGCACAGCAATTTTGATTCTCCACAAGAAAAGTAGAAAGTTACCAATCAAGAAATGGGTCGGGCAAAGAGAAACAATCTTTCAAATGCTATTCACTGCATGCTTAGCACTATACAAGCCATTAGACTGGGAAGGCTAAGGAGTGAGGATCAACGGCGAATTTCTCAGCAACGTTTGGTTTGCGTATGACATTGTCCTATTCAGCAACACTGCGCACGAATTACAACAAATGTTTGAGGGATTTAACCGAGAAAGTGTAAGAGTTAGGTGTAAGAATTAATAAGCAGAAGACAAAGATAATGTTCAACAGCGTGGCAAGAGAAAAACAATTCAGAAGAGTCTGTAGAGGAGTACATTTATTTAGGTCAATTACTCACACGGGACCCTCATCATGAGAAGGAAAGTCACAGAAAAATAAAAACAGGTTGGAGCGCATCCGACAGGCATTGCCAAACTCTTACTGGGAGTTTATCACTGTCATTGAAAGGAAAAGCGTGCAATCATTGCATTCTACCGGTGCTAACACATGGGGAAGGAACTTGTAGGTTATCAAAAAAGCTCGAGAACAAGTTAAGGACCGTGTACAGAGCGATGAAACAAAAAAATTAGGCCTAACGTTAAGAGACAGTACGAGAGCGGTGTGGATCAAAGAGCAACCGGGGATAGCTGATATGGTAATTGTAATGAAGAAGACAAGATGACGACGAAGCAGTCAGCAAGCAAGCCACAGTGTTGGTGGTAACCACGCGCCCCGAGCCTGCGCTTGCCCGGATTTTGGCTGCTGGTCGCCCCGCCGCTTCTTGACGTTCGCCTGACGTTTCGCGCCGTTCGTTGACGTTTCCACGTGAATAAATCACGTGGCATTTGGTGGAGGTTGCGTGGGTCTCCCGAATCAACCTCGAACTCCGCTCCCGGACGCTCCCTTCGGCCCTTGCACCCATTATGGTCAACGACACCTCGACTCAGACTGACCCTTCGGCAGCTCCCACCACCTGCAGCACCGTGTACCGTGAGCGGAATCCGCCCATCTTCAACAGCTCATGCGACTCCGATGCGGAAGACTGGTTGTCGACCTACGAACGGGTCAGAGCCACTAACAAATGGGAGGATTCAACGAAGTGGACTCGCGTCATGTTTTATCTCGCGGACATCTCACAACTGTGGTTTCGCAACCATGAGACCGACATACCCACTTAATCTGTTTTTAAGACTCCCATTTCGGACTTTAGTCGGCCTACGGCCCGCAAGCTTCGCGCAGAGCAGCGCTTGCGTGAACGCGTGCAGCATCCAGGGGAGAATAACACGGACTACACCGAGGATGTGCTTAATCTTTCCAACTGCGTCAACCCCACCATGACAGAGGGAGAGAAAATCAAGCACATACCGAAGGGCATCGAGGAAGACGCTTTTCAGATGCTGCTCGTCAGAAATGCCACCACGATCGCGGCACTCGTCTCCTTGTGTGAGAGCTTTTACGCGTTGCATAGGCAGCGCACGATCGCCCGCCGAGCCCTCATGACGCCAGACACACTATCAAGCTTGCAGCTAGCTACCCACCCTGCCGATCAACAGCCACTGCTGTCCACCATCAAGGACTCTATCCGTGAAGAGGTAGCGCGTCAGCTTTCATTGCTACCTCTCATGCACGAGCCTTCGCAGTCTTTGGCTCCGGACCTTCAACACGTCATTCGGACCCAGGTTGCTGAGGCCCTCCCGCCTGTGACTCACCAACCACCTGTCACTGCGCCACTTACCTACGCTTCCGTCGCGGCTGGGCCCCTTCAACATCCTGCACCGTATATGCTCCACCTCTGATCCCGACCCATGCCTGGCCGACGACCGCGAACGCTGTGCCGCTCGCTTTCGCGAGACCTTCGACTCCATTCCTCCGCCGCCACGGCGCGTGGCGAACGCCAGAAAATAGGCCCACCTGCTTCGCCTGTGGTGTCGCTGGACACGTTGCCCGCCATTGTCGCCGATGTCCACCTTCGCCATTTGACGTCATGGGCAGGCCTGTTCCTTCGTCTGCCCGGTCGCCACCAAGGTACGCCCTTGACGACCAACCAGCCTATGCTAACCACCGGTCCCTATCTCCGCGATGACGCTCCCGATCACCCATGCGTCGCCGACCTCCTACGGAGGAGGGAAACTGATCGCTGCTGTTCCGGAGGCAAGAGCTGCATGCGCGTCGAGCTGCCCAAGGCCTCCATCTATTTCGCCGCAAAACAGTATCGACGTCAATGTTGAAGGCACGGCCGCATTAGCGCTCATTGACACGGGGGCCTCCATTTCAGTTATCTGCGAAAACCTATGCCGCAAGATCAAAAAAGTGACGACGTTGCTCTCGGGACTAATGCTCCGCACTGCCACCTCACAGTGCATTGCGCCTTCAGCTGTTATTCGTTATTCAAGGGTGAACTTTATGTCATCGAGATTTTCGTGCTGCCATCATGCTCCCACGACCTTATTCTCCGATGGGACCTTCTTTCACGTCATCGCGCCGTCATAGACTGCTCCCGTGCAGAAGTGGCCCGTATACGCCGCTGCAAACCTCTTTCGGTGGATAATCATCCCGACGCTCACAATCTTGCCGTTACTGCGGACACAGATATTGTCCCTGAAACGTCGACCCTTGTGCCCTCTGACCTGTATGGCCGCCCCTGACGGAACTGTTCTGTTGCCCCATCGGAGGTACTTCTCCGCCGTCCTGGCCTCCGACTGCCGTTTGCTGTACTTACGGTTGAATCGGGTGCTACTACTATGTTAGTTTCCAACTGGCTCCCATCCTCCGTTACATTACTTCGTAGGGAATCTTTGGGTCAGCATACAAGGTGCTGACCTCCTGCGCTCCGTCGAGTTTGCAGAGGACCAACCCCATCTTAAACTGAATGCCGTTACATCACCTGTTCCCAAATCTTCCGGTCCAGACAGTTTCCACCCTTCCATTGCTGTCGATCTATCGTCAACACAACGCAGCGAACTCCTGGCCCTTCTTCGAGGCTTCCGCTCTTCCTTCGATTGAGCTCAACCATTTTAGGTTGTACAACGAGCGTCACACACCACATTGACACCGGTTCCCATGCGCCCTTACGCCAACGACCATACCGAGTTTCAGCGCATAACGACGTATTATCA
>NC_051160.1:100161363-100214576 GCF_013339745.2 Dermacentor silvarum
GACGTAACCGACAGAAAGCAAGCTCCTAATATTATGTTCTTTTGGTTCTTCTGTGCCTGTACGTGCTGTATTTCCACCAACAATGGTCACCATACGTACCTCAACATGAACACTCCAACACTTTCGAACTGATCAAAAAAACATTGTTCTTATTGCTTGTATTTCAACTTTCAATCTTCTGCCATCAAAGCATTTTTAATGTGTTAACATTCTTAGGATACGTCAATGACATTCCAAGGGTTATTTATCTGTTTATCTACCTACCTATCTATTTATTTATGTGTCTATCTATCAATCAATGTTAGTGTGTAAACGTTTAACCGCGTACCTGGGTCACAGGGTAGTACTTGGTTTAATGGCTAGTGCATCGAGGTTATGTGCTGAGGACACAATGACAAACCAACCGTCGGAGCTATTTTGGTCGCTGAGTGTGTGGTAATGTGTGTATACGTGCCGCTCTTCAATGAACCTCTTTCGCGTGGACATGGGTCACTGTAGATGGTGACTGGGTAGTGTTTTGATCCGATTCTCGGGTTGGTGGTTCGGACTCAGGCGTCAAACAGGGGGTCCCTTGCCTAGGCAGCTAAAACACCTAAAACGCGGTAGCTGACCTGTGCCACACCGAGATGTCGCACTAAGCTCATTGCTAAGCTGATACAATTAGTCATACGCCTCTATCACCGAGAATTGATTCTTTACGAAAAGATGAGGTCGGCCAGTTCAAGGAAACGAGAAACGATTTTGTTATAGCGAAGCTGTTTATGGATAGAGTTTCGTGGATATTTCTACTCTGTAAGCAAAAACTTAGGTCCAGAATTTTATGTTTAATCGCTTCATTCTAAGCAAAACCATATGCGCTTCGTCACTTGGATATACATATTGAGTAAATTATTTATCAATAGGCACCATTTTCAAGATCAGGAGACTCTCTCGTGGATAATAAAGGTTTCTCGAAGATTTACTGATGTGTCTTCGTTCACACCACCCTTCATTTGTCATGGTTCCAAGCTCGGGCGTGCATAGTTTCTTGCCGCTCTGAAGGGGCGGCGGCACCGTCGTGCGTCGTCGGCAAGACAAGCTGCCGTTCTCAATTTTTAGTTTAACTTTTCTTCTCTCGTCGTAGTGGGGCGGCCACGTGTAGCGCGCACTCTTGATGAGCAGCGCACCTATGAAGATCGACGGCGAGAACAGATGCAAAAATGCAATTGGCGGCTTAGGGAGGCAAACACCGGTGAAGATCGTTCCCGAGAGGCCAGCCGCAAGGGGCTCGACAGCGTGAAACGACTGCATCACGTCTGCGTCGTGTGTTGAACAGCTTCGACGGTCATCCACCTTAAGAGAGTGGAATAGCTCATAATTTTGTTTATATATTCACAATTTTCTACTGAGAACGCCACAGGGATATGGGAGCACAGTCCATGTCGGATCACTTCGCATGTCTGGCTTCACAACATACTAGAGCAACCACAAGTCAGCACACATGTCAGTCACACCTGTCAGCACCTAGCATGTCCGCATATGAAACAACAGTTTTCCCTAGTTAACAAAACGAGAGAATTTGATGACCTTGTCTTGGGAAGTCAGAGGGGTCGCAATGTATACAACACTCCTTCTATGGTCTTACCTCCTTCCTGGACTCCGCCTGTGATTACCAACCTTCGAATACGTCAACGACGCATGCCCGTCGCAATTGGAAATCTGAAGTCGTCCACGTCCTCACGGATGTCCTCGACGTTGGCCGTTGCATCAATTAGTGGTCTCTCCGTGATGATCAGCCTATAGAGAGTTGATAAACCTAGCATTAACGATCGTTACAGCTTGCCCAGAATTCGGCGGTTCCTGTCACTACGAAGGGAGCTTCTTTGCTGACCCGTCAGCACTCAGTGCCGGGCACCGTCGTCATCAAGGCAGGAGCTGGTCTAGTGCTCGCTTCGAGAGAAGCATCCAAGGAATGTCTTTTGTCGTTTTGAGACATAACAATAGTTACCGCTGTTCAAAGGAACTCTTTAACGTCAACTTGAAGTACTAGGTATGAGCACCTCAGTCTGCGCTTGTCTCGAATGAACCTCTCTGATACCAACTTGGGTCATCGGGTATGTGCCAGTAGATGTATTCCGCTCTTCCATGAACTTCTGTGATACCACTTTTCGTATTTACTTATGCGCCGCTCTAAGATACAAAAAAGTAATAAGTTTATCTGATGCTGAGTGGAATCAAACGTACCACGCAAGGGTTCATCAAGGACAGAAACCCGTCACATTAATAGGCTGTCCCACAAATGAAACTGGGGAATGTACCTCTTTTGAATGAATGCCCTTCAGGCCAACGCTTTAGCGAGCTGCGCGTTGAGCGCATTGGGTATGCTCCGCTTTTCAATGAACCTCTTACCAAATTGGTCTCTGAGTACGTGCCATTGACTGTGTGGCAAGTGAAAACAGAATCCTAAGTGTTCACAGGCACCGGCGCGCCGTGCTTCTCGTCTCGGAGTCCACGCGTGTACTTCTCGGCTGTGCCAATCGATGGCGCAGCGCGTCCAGAAAAAAAAAAAAAAACGCGGGAGGATCCCTATTGTCGCATTACGCGTTTCTCAACTGTCGCACGGATCGGCGCGCTATACATTTTGGAGGACACAAGCAGGCAGCATGGCTGCGTTGCTAGATGACGCCGACCGTGCTTATGGAAACACGAAGAAGAGTTTTGCTGCAGTGGATGCCTCATACGTAACTCGTTTCGACGGTGGTAATACGTTGTATCGCTGTGTGGATTCAATGCACACTCATTGCCATCGACAGTGATTGCGAGATGGGCTCTGTCAAGAATTTATAGATTCTTTGTTTGACCTTTTCTGAGCTTATGTATTAATAAAGAGAAGCGGAAAAGCTGATACCGTCTAAGAGGTATCGACACGACTTTGCATACAGGAACAATATTATTGTTACGGATGATCGATGTTTATTCACAGGTGAAGACTGGGTGGATCAGAGATCGCCACGATGTCGCCACCGAAATGTAGCCGTGGTTGCTGCTGAGTTCTTCGTTCTCCTCCTCTTCTATCTCCTCTTTGCCACGTTACAATCCCCCTTTCGCAGACGAAGCCCACTGGGAGAGTCACAATTCTTCGGCGGGGTAATAGCGCTTAAGGCGTGCAACATGAGCCAGCTGGGTTTTCTTGGAACGCCTATCTTTAGACAAAACCCGTGCAACCACGTAAGTAAGGTCGCTCAGGCGATCTAAAACAACGAACGGGCCCACATAATGGGACAAGAACTTGCTGCACAAGCCACGCTTGCGTTGTGGGGTCCATAGCAGCACTAGGTCACCTTTTTCAAAATAAATGGCTTGATGGGATCTATCGTACTGATCCTTCGAGCGGTTTTGCGATGCCAATGTGCGGACGCGGGCTATTCGGCGGGCTTCCTCGGCGAGGCAAAGTGTCTTGGCGACGGAATCCTCAGCGTCCAGAGAAAACGGCACAATCGTGTCGAGGAAGTTCCGCGGCGATCGAGAATTTGTTGTCTCATGCTTCGCAGTGTTGTAGGCGTATGTTATGAATGGCAACACATCATCCCAGTTCTTGTGGTTAGAGGACACATACATGGATAGCATATTCGTCAAAGTTCGATTCGTGCGTTCAACAAGACCGTTGGTTTGCGGACGGTACGGCGTAGAGTGACGAAATTGTGTTCCACATAGCCGAAGCAGCTCTTCAACAGCGTCGGCCACGAATTGACGACCGCGATCACTTATGATCACGCGAGGTGGGCCATGGCGTAGGACGACATAATGCAACAAGAAAGCAGCGACGCAAACAGCGGTAGATGACGGCACTGCTGCGGTCTCTGTGTAGCGCGTAAGGTGGTCTACACAAACGATGATCCATCGATTGTTATTCAATGACCGTGGGAATGGGCCCAGGAGGTCCACGCCAACTTACTCAAAAGGTGCGTGAGGGGGAATCAACGGCTGCAGAAGACCTGGTGGGGCGGTTGAAGGTCGTTTCCGCCGTTGGCATTGGTCACAACTAGCCACATATTGCTTTGTTGTTTGACGCATGTGAGGCCAGTAAAATCGCTCTTGTACACGCTGTAGCGTACGAGCGAATCCAAGATGACTTTATGTTGGATCATCATGCATGGCATGTAGCACAGCACTACGCAGACTCTCCGGGACTACAAGAAGAAAGCGGGCGCCACTTGCAGAGTGGTTGGTTTTATATAACAAGCGGTCACGTATGGAAAAACCACCACTGACTTTCGAATTCAGGGCCATCACAAAAAGAGGTTCCAGGTTGACGTCGTTGCGTTGATCCTCCTGGAAGATGGTCGCGTCCGGAAATTCGGGTGCAATAGCGGCCAGACAGTCATCGAAAGTGTCTTCTTGAGAATTTGCCGTTGGCAGTGGTAAGCGGGAAAGACAGTCGGCGTCAGCATGCCAGCAGCCGCTTCTGTATTTCACGACAAAGTCGTACTCTTGTAGTCGCAAGGCCCAGCGTGCTAGACGACCAGACGGATCCCGAAGGCTGACCAGCCAGCATAATGAATGGTGATCAGTGACTATGCTGAATGAGCGAACTTAGATGTAACAGCGAAACTTCTGAACAGCAAAAACAGCTGCAAGGCATTCCTGCTCAGTGACTGTGTAGTTTCGCTCAGCATTGCTTAAGCAACGACTGGCATAGGCAACAACATGTTCGGCGTCGTTTCGCCTTTGAACAAGTACCGCTCCAATGCCTATTCCGCTGGCGTCAGTATAAACTTCGGTAGGGGAACATGGATCAAAATGACGCAGGATGGGGTCTGACTTAAGTAAGAATTTAAGTTGACGGAACGATGACTCGCATTCTGGTGTCCAGTTGAAGGATACATCCTTTTGCAACAGACGCGTCAATGGGTGCACAACGTCGGCAAATTTTGGGACAAAACGACGGAAATATGAAAAGAGTCCCAGGAAACTGTGCAGTTCCCGCGCTGACTGCGGAGGCTGGAAGGCACTGACCGCTTCAATCTTGCGGGGGTCAGCTCTGACTTCATTTTTGTCGACTAGATGACCGAGAACCAATGTCTGTCGCTCCCCAAACCTACACTTTCCAGAGTTAAGAATCAAATCTGCTTTCTCCATGCATTTCAGAACCAGGTTAAGGCGCTCGTTATGCTCCTCAAAAGTGCGGCCGAAAATAACATCATCCATTTAGCAAAGACATATTTGCAACTTTAGACCGCGGAAAATTGTGTCCATGAATCTCTCGAACGTTGCGGGCGCATTGCAGAGCCCGAACGGCATAACGTTAAATTCGAATAAACCGTCCGGCATAACAAAGGCGGTATTCTCTTTGTCGACGGGATCCACAGGTATCTGCCAATAGCCTGAACGCAGATCGAGGGACGAAAAGTAGGAGGCAGAGTGTAGGCAGTCTATTACGTCGTCAATTCGCGGGAGTGGGTACACATCCTTCTTGGTAATTGCATTTAGTCGCCTATAATCAACACAAAATCTCCACGAGCCATCTTTTTTTTTTACCAGAATGACAGGTGCGGCCCACGGGCTTGATGATTCTTGAATCACATTTCTTCTCAGCATCTCTTGTACCTGGTCCGCAATAATCTTGCGCTCTGATGAGGACACTCGGTAGGGCTTTTGCCGAAGAGGATGTGCCGATCTTGTGTCAATGCGATGACGAGCACGCGAGGATGGGATAGTTGTACGGTGCTCATCTTGAGAGAAGTCGAACATGGAAGCATACTGGGCTAGCAGTTGTACTAAGGTGTCCCGTTCACGTGAAGACGAAGACTTGCTGACCATGCGGCAAATTTTCTGCTCGTAAGGGCAAGTGGCTCGTCTTTCAGTGGAATCCTCGTCCCTGACGACCATTGATGAACAGCACGTGACGTCGTCGAAGACAGCAATCTTCATGTGTTCGGGAACACGCACAGAGAGGGCAGCAATTTAATGTCCACAAAAACGTGCTACCATTGTTCACAGATACAATACTATTGGGTACCAGTAGGTTCTTCTTCCCACAAGAGTCGCCAAAGTGTTGTACCACGGCGTCAAATGAAGCGTCTGTACAAGATGCGATGACGGATATCGGTGCTAAAGACCACGGAGGCAGCGTAACTCCCTCAGCAACGGCAAACGCTTTTTGTCCAGTGGGTTGTTGATTCACGAGGTCTGATAATGATGGATCTTGACAAGCATCGACCCCAGGTTTCCCGCTATTTATCGAAAGCTCGCCGGCACCACAATTTACTGAAGCCCCGCAGGTTTGCAGAAAGTCTATCCCTAATATAACGTCGTGCGTGCAGCGTTCCAAAATCACAAACTTGGTTAAATAACACTTGTCCGCCAATAACACATTCACAGCACAAACACCAAGGGGACGCAATATTTCACCGCTTACTCCGCGGAATTTAGCATGCGTGTCGAGGGAAAACATCACTTTGCGTCGAAGCCGGTTCTTAAAAGAAAGACTCATAACAGATATTATAGCCCCAGTGTCCACCAATGCCGTTGTACATTTACCATCAATTGTCACTTCCACTTTGTTTCTCAGCATTGTAACCGGTGGAGGTATCAGTGTCGTGTCGAGTCTGGCGACCTCACCTCCGTCGGCCGCGCAGTCTAGTTTCCCGACGGTGGTGGTGAGAATGAACGTCACCTCGGTGAAGGAGAGCGACGTTGACGTGAAGAAGGTGGAGTGAGACTGCGGTCTGAAACGGGCGAGTCGCTGCGCTGATTCTGTCGAGGACTGTTGATGGGGAAGGTCGTCGACGAAGTAAATGAGCGTGGAGGCCAGGAATTGTCGACGTTAGGACGATCAGTGCCATAGGATGTTGGCTGTGACTCGTACCACCTCGGTGCCCAACGACGCTGACGACAGAATCGAGAGATGTGTCCTGTGACACCGCAGGTATAACATACGGGAGGCTCGCGGCTAACGTTCGGGTAGGATGGGTATGTCCGTGGCTCCGAGTAGTCCGTTGCTGAGCAACGGGCATATCCCTCAGCACGCCCGTTGCCGGTTTCCCGGTAGTAGTTCTGTTGCGTTCTCATTGACATTCTCGAGCGGTACTCCTCGACAGTCGTTACAGCGATGGAAAGGGGAGCTGGTGGAGGATTGTACAGATGTTGACTATCACGGACCTCATTGTTCAATTCCGTGCAACGACGTAGCTCCTCTCTAACAATCTGTGTAATGGTCGTCGCGAGATCGACTGATGGGATGTCGTCTTCAATGCTTGCAACAGTTGTGACGTTTTCTAGCCGGCCAAACTTCGGGATTATGCGGCGCAGTTTGAGAGCCTCAAAGGTACGGCAATGACGTATTACGTCGGTGACTGAGCCAAGGTTCTCTTTACCAATGAGGAAGTTGTAAACGTCCTCCACGATTCCCTTCAACAAATGGCCAACATTGTCCTCCTCTGACATACGAGGATTGGCCGTCCTGCATAGCTTGAGTGCGTTTTCGATGTAGGTCGTGCACGTCTCGCCCGGAACTTGAGCACTTTGAAGGAGCGTTTGCTCGGCCTGTTTGTTCTTTGCGATTGAATCACCGAAACGCTCCTTGATTTCGGACGTGAAACGATACCACGTTGTCATAGTTTCCTCGTGTTTATCGAACCACACGAGCGCCGTGTCCATCAGAAAGAGGACTACGTTGGAGAGTCGTGTTACGCTGTCCCAACGATAGTGCTTGCTCACCCGTTCGTAGTGGTTAAGCCATTCTTCGACGTCCTCGCCGGGCTTCCCTCCGAATGTGTGAGGCTCTACCAGATGTTGGCGCTGCCATGGACTAGTCATCATTTGGGTCGAAGATGCCGCTGGTTCCGCGCGAGTGTTGGCTTCGGTGTGGGACATCTGATACACCGGAAGTAATGCGGGCAAACCAGCGATTCGGCGGCGTCGACGCAGATCAGGAGGTTGGAAAACCATGCTGGCCGTGTTGCGTGGTGGTCGGGGTTACCCAGCACCTTCCACCAAAAACTGTTACGGATGATCAATGTTTATTCACAGGTGAAGACTAGGATGGATGAGAGGTCGCCACGATGTCGCCACCGAAACGTTGTTGTGGTTGTTGTTGTTGTTGCCTCAAAACATGGCTCGTACCCACGAGGGGGATTGGCCACACTGGGTAAAATAAAACATACACCCAACAAGAACAAAGGGGTAAACGTGAATAATCAAAATTAAGATTTTGGCCACTCCTTAACATAGATCTTAAGATGTCCTATACATAAATTAACTAAATAAAAAATTAAGAGAGAACTAACTACAGAAGTAAACATAAAATAACATGCCCCACGGTCGGTACCCTTGCAGCGTAACCTTCCGGATGCTTCAATAAATTTGTGTACAGCAGTGATCGTAGAACCCTGACTTGTGCCGAATTGACAGGCCCCAAAAGACGAAATGTTTCGCGTTGTATGTGCCAAACCCAAATTACTGCTTGGAAATAACAGAAACATTCTACGGAGGGAGGAGAAGCGGTGGCAAGAAAGAAACAAATGGCCAATGGTCACCGGTTGATTACAAAACGAGCAGAGGTCAGTGATTGATAAACCGGATCTATAAAGATAAACATTTAGGCGGGGAACTCTGCAGCGGAAAGTTGACAGCGTCACCTCACATTGGCGTGAAAGGCACTTGCTCGTGTTCCACCAAAATTTTAAATGTTGGAAATCGTCTGAAGAAAGCATGGACGAGTCATGGAAACTCAGCAATAAAAGGCGTTTAAATCTAGCTCCTGTTATAAAAGAGAAATCAGGAAGAATATTTATGACCGGACCATTTAGTGATGTCGAAGCGAGCGAGTCAGCTGATTCATTTAAAAAGATTCTACTATGTCCAGAGACCCAGACAAAGCCGACTTCGGATAAATTTTCTGGGGCAAGGGTCTAAAATATACTCAGTAGGTGTGACTGATTATTGGAAGTTAAATGTGTACAGACCGAAAGCGCATCTGTAACAACTATTACCTTAGAATTCTGTGGACCCAATTTTCGGATGGCAAGAAAAACTGCCAGAAATTCTGCAAGAAATATTGGAGTGTAATCAGCGAGACGGAGAGCAAAAGACCAGTTGAGTTGATTCGAAAAGATGCCAACACCAGCGTTCTCTAAATTTTGTGATGCGTCCGTAGAAATAACCAAATGAGACGGAAATTGACTAAGATGGTCTTGAAGGAGACCTTCAAGTATCCGCGCAGGAAGAAGTTTCGCGTGTTTTGGAAAAATATCATCAAAAGTGAGTTTTATTTTGAATGAATTAGATTTTGGAGAAATGAGGTGCGGTAGGCTAACTTGAAGTTTTGATAACAGTGATTGAACAAAAATAACTTGTGGCTGTCGGTAACGCCGCCATCCTGTTCTGAAAAATGATTCTGGTGAATTGTTGAGAACGGGTTGCAAATTGGAAAGGGGTGTATCATAAAGCTTCAGGAAAGTCAGGACAGTAAGTTGCTTAAATCTGGAATCAAGCGGAACAATTCCAGACTCCAGATAAAGCACTATATTAGCCACAAAACTTGGCAGCCCGAGGCAGAGACGCAGCGCTTGCCTTTCCAGTAGAGTTAGAGGTCTTAGCTTGTATGCTGCACATCCTGAAAAAAGAACACAACAAAATCATCAGCAACGTAGTTCTACGCATCCCTGTCTTTTTATTGCTGAACCGGCGCAACAATGCCATTGCACGTTCTCCTTTCCATCGAAATGTAGCCACCGAAATGTTCTTCCACCGAATTGTAGCCATGGCTGCTGCTGAGTTCTTCGTTCTCCTCCTCTTCTATCTCCTCTTTGCCACTTTACAATATTATTATTTATCAAACCGCACTGAAGCGTAACTTTATTTAGAAACTTTATTTAGAAATTTCATAACGAATAAAACAAGAATCTGGAGGTCTATACATGACCTAACAAATATTGAGAGCAACCAAACATGAGTACGCCTACGGAACTATATTGGAAGGTTGAAAGCACACCTCACTCTGACAGGTCAGCTGTGTTTTTGACATTATCCTGAAAGCATGACTGACTTGCACAGTATGCTCTCATTGCAGAATGCTCCAATCATTCCTGCATTTGACATGATCGAGAGACACTTTTACAACATATGTGGTAATACCTTTGTATGCGGCTGTGGAAATTAAAATCAGCATACAGTGATTTCTCATTTCCTAAGGGCCCTTCCAGATATACAAACATTGTGTACAGCTGTGTACAAAACCAGACCTTCTTCAATATATTTGGAGTTCACACTTCACGCGCATATTGCCCAATGAGTGGCTGCTACGCCATTTGTTGGCTGCACGAGGGATGTAGTTGTTGCCTCCACCAATGATACCCTTCGCGAGTGCACCCATTTTTATCTTCTTCTTTCTTGGTGTAGTCAGCATTTCAATGTTGCCTTGGCATTTTCAGCAACAATGCCACAAAATCTAAAGGATATCGACTCTTAAGGAAGAGTACCACGACACTTTCGACAATGCTGTTTCTGAAATGACCACGAGGAGGGAAGCATTATTAGTATATTTCTTCATAACCTCAGTTAAATTTCTGCGAGTGCCATCAGCAGTTTCATGTCCAATTGGTAACAGTAACAACGCCCAACTCTTTTATCTGACGGTGAATAAAAGCTTTACTTCTGAAATAGTTGCCTGTGCATTAACGTCGTATTCCACTCGAAGCCAGAGATGCTAAATACGAATTATGCAGTGCCATCGGAGCAACACTGTCTGCGGTTGAGTGGCTTCAGACACCCTGGGGTTGTGGTCTGTGGGGGCCTGCAAAACAAAACTGACCGCGTTTGCTAAGTCACGTTTCTTTGTGGGCGTGTTTCTTTTTTTCGTGCGAAGGAGTGTGGTTTGTGCTGCCGATGCGGTACATGCGTGTAGTTCTTCTTAGCCCACTGCTTCTTAACCACTGCAACCAACATTCTTAGCCGACTGCAACCACTACAAATTTTAAGTAAAGCTGCCTTCATCAGTACGGTTTGTCGTTTAATTGTTTGTATGCTAGTCGTATTCATGTAGGCAGTTATTGTGAGAAGGACTTACGAAATCTTTAGTTCTACATTTGAAATAATGAAACAGGCACTTTCCTGCTTTCCTCGGCTACGCATTCTGTCGGCTTCACGCCTGTTGTATCTACGAAAGTGAGCCGCAGGGTTCCTATGATTAGCCATTTTGGTTGCAGTTGGAAGTCCATATAACTTAAAGTTGTAAGAACTGAGGTTGCGCAATATCCACGAGCATGCGTCATGATACGATATAATGAGTCGTTCTCAAGAAAATGAGAAACGACCCTAATCCTTGACAGGTGTGTGCTAGTGCATGGCACTCGCACCTCGGGGTTGGTGTACCCTGGTGGGGCGGGAAACCGAACTCGGGCGAGCGAGCGAACAGAACTGGCGGGAAACCACCACGCACAGACGAGCGGGCGAGGAAGCGAAGAAGGGCGAGATACATAGCCCCGTACCAAACGGCGCAAGAAGCGCCCCTTGCGCGCCCCTCCGGAGCTAACGTGAGAGCATGTAACGAGCGCCGACGAGCAGCTGGCGTGCCCGAGTAAGCGGCGGAGCAGGTCCGCGCCCGGAAGGAAGCGAGAGAGGAAGTAGTGCATTCACCCCTTCGCTGTGTTTGGCAGGCGTTTGCTATGTGTCAGGTGGTGTGTAGCTCTAATTAGCATGCTTTTATTATATAATGAGCGGGTACCCCAGGTTTAAGTTTGTGGTCCCTGATGACGTCACTTCTGGTCTTGGAGTTTCGCGAGAATTTACTGAAACGGTGGCTATCTAAAGTGTACAATTGTGTGCTTTGGTGTAGGCTAATTAGACTTTCCCTAATTGTATCTGATTATTTCTGACACTTTGCTTATTTCTGTGCTAAACCTGTGCTGTGATGTCACATCTATTGTGATGATGTGGATAGTGGCGTGCGGTGGCGAGAAGACCTGCTTGGAATGATGATGGTGTTGTGGCTACAAGAAGATTGGTGATGATGGTAATAGAAGATGACGACACGTGCCACGAACGAAGAAGCGACACGAGGAGCACGCAGAGCGTGAGAGCGAGCGGCAGCCTCGAACGCAAGCTCGCAAAACGGCGGCTCCAGGCCCGGGTACCGGCGACCGGGTATCCTTACCGTGCGGACCTGGTCGGGGATCCAATTCGTGTCTGGGCTTTCCTGCGCGCCAGCGGCCTGCTGTGATAGCGGCCTCGTGCAGTGTTTCCTGCTTGGACCGGGACGCCTGAGCTACCAGCCTGCTGAGCGAGCCCGAGGACTGGCGACCGGGCGTCCTGCTACCGTACGGACCTGGTCGTGGATCCCGCTCGTGGCTCTGCTTTCCTGTGTACCAGCGGCCTGCTGTGATAGCGGCCTGGTGCAGTGTTTTCTGCTGGCCACCGGGGCGCCTGAGCTACCTGTCCGCCGACCGAGCGTGCCGTTTTAGCAGCCGAGGCGTTGCAGGTCAGGCATTACTGGCCAGTACAGCAGTGGCCTGGTCCTCTACCGGCCTGCTGTTTCTCCTGCTTCCACGTCGCGACAAGGAGCGGCGTGGTGCGACAAGGTGCGGCGCGACAGCAACGACGTAGCCACAACAGCGCTCTACCGTCACAACCACCGTCACGGGCACCGCAACGACGATGTATACGGGCACGTGCTTTATATGGAAGGACAACTTCCGAACTATAGCCACGTACATGTGTATGTAAATCATCTGTATCGTGTTAGCGTGTCAGTTTAAAGTCTGTGTTTCGTGTACCAAGCTCCCGTCTACCCGTGTCATTATTAAAGGATCCTGGGCCCAACTGGAAACCGGCGAGTTTGTCGTTGTTTCCTCATCACATCTATCAACCATAAGTAGAAACATCGGTGTAAAACAATGGTGTAGAACCATTGTGTTAACCTGTTTATATTTTTTATTTATTTTTATTTTCGTCCCACCTCTGTGACAAACCTGAAGCCGGTTCCTAACCGGAAGCTGCTGCGCATTGAACTTGGTGCCCGTGCCACTAAAATGCTATACAAATTACTCCTTTACGAAGCAGACAGTGGTTAATGAAACGGCGATAACGCCTTCCGTTCTGCGGAGCCATCAATTCTTGTGATGGTATTTCTGACAGGATATCGCGTTCTTGAGCATTATTTTGGAGAATGAGTTTAGATGTTATATTGTACATTGCCCCGCGAACAGTCGAAATGGATGGATGGATGGGAAAACTTTATTATGGTCCATTGGGTCGCGCTAGTTTCCTAGCCTGAAGCGAAGCACTCCCACGTTGGGACCGAAAGGCCTAGCCTATCGGCTGCTTCGCGGGCCCGTTGGACTGCCCATAGCTGTTACTCTAATGTGAGACTGCGTAGAGCTGCTTCCCACCACTCTTCAGTGTTGTCCTTGTCACGGCGTAACGCGGAGCAACGTCAGAGCATATGACTAAGATCTATGGTGTCGTTACATTTATTGCATCTTGTAGGAGTAAAGATCTCCGATGGATCTTGTTGATTAATAGAGGGTTCGGTTGTATGAACACTCGAAATAACAGTTGTATGTATGTATCAGGCAGAATAGGGTTAAATTTTGATGGTCTGCCTAGGGAATGTGCTTAATCCGTATTAAGAAATGTTCGTTGGGGGTAGTTCTGGCCTTCACGTGCCTGTTTCTTATTCGAATAGTCACCATTTGTTTTTAGTCCAAGCTATGCGAACGGACACGCTGAATATGCATAGTCGCCAACAAAACTGACAAGATTTACGGCACAAATTCGAAACGCGACTGCATCATCAAGAAAGGCGACAGCAGCCCAATAATGACGACACACAGAACAAACACACACGACAGCTACTGCCTGACAGCTGAAGGCTTATTGTGGTGGAGCAATATAGGAAAAAAAAGGGGGGGGGGAGAAAGAAACAACACGTGATCAGCAAGCCTTTGTCACATGGTTTTTCTTCATCGCCATGTAGAAAAAAAATTAAGCTGCATAAAGTATGCTCAAACTCTGCAAGCGACCACATAAGAAGAGATCCTGAAAGCACATGTAGTATATTCTTTAGTCGACGTACGTGTCTAAACAGTGTGATGTACTGGGTCAAACTATTGCTTCTATTTTATGGTAAGTGCAGCCTGACGATTTATTTAATAATTTCTATTTATTTGCATGGATAAGTTCAGTTGCCTTTCAAGGGGTCCTAAAGAATACACAGATGAGTGCCTGCTAGAAATGTTTTCAAAAACTAATAAAGGCCAGAATATGTCAACCTAAGGTTAGTCACTCGGCCTCACATATATAGTGGAGGTGAGAACACAGTAAAAGGAAAGTATTGCTTTTTCAGACAGTACTTTTTATCATTGCCCCCTTTTTTCTCGTGTTATTCCAAGGCCTTTCTGTCTAAGGTCATTTATGCGGCGCCCTATATTGTCTACATTGATTTCATAGTTGTTCGTTATCTAGGCTTTTCAATGACTTCGCGTTAAGCATATTGAACTCAACTGATTTCAACACTGACTCACACATAATTCAACGGGGAGCACGTGACAAAAATGTGGAAAATTAAATGGGGCAATGGTGCCTCTGCCACGCTTGATAATGTAAAGTTGCACCTACGCAATTTCTTAAGGCACTCTGCTATAGACTTCTTACCCCGTAAGTTCACCTCTCGGCATTTACTCTAAGCGTCGCATGAATTCACATTAGCAAGAACTCAATATTGTGGTTATGACTAGTGCAACAATTTCAAGTTTTGCTAAATAGATGTACGAGTGTAAGTGCAGGTTTTTTATACACATTCATGTAATGAAGACCTTTATTTTTTAAATAAATTTGATTACCCAGCTAAATCACGTCTCTTAATGCTAAGACTTATAACAGTTTTAGTCGTCAATCTCCACGAGCTACACTATTGAAAAGATTTCAATCATTTTTCGAAATTATTTTCTTTTCAGTGTACTGTCAAGGCTTATGTGACGATCCCATTGCACAAAACAGAGCCAAGCGTGAGGCGGTCCCACTGTGGAAGCAACCGATGGGCAAGGTCATACCAGCAACACTTTCTTGAAACTGGCAAGCATAGAATTTGCTTGTTAGGCATAATAATTATCCTAACCTGCTGCTTACATTGCTTAGTTGCGGTTAAGTGCTGGTTTCGATAAGTTCTATTATAATATTTTTATATGCAGGCTTCTAATTCGGTTCTAGTGTTCTTGGAATAAGGCCATACATTGGGACATGATATTAGACTTGATATGTTCATTTGCTCCATAAATAATTGCACAAGGAGCTTTATCTATTTTTTTTGGGGGGGGGGATATAAAAGTTTCTTTTCATGTGACGGTATCATTAAAGATGACAAAATAAGATAGTAAACAATAGGCTGCAGTCACCTTTCATTAGCCGGCATACAATAACTTCATCACCACCATCATCATCATCAACCTATATTTATGTCCACTGCAGGACCAAGGCCTCTCCCTGTGATCTCCAATTGCCCATGACTTGATCTAGCTAATTCTAATTACCTTGGAAGTACCTTGGAAACCGACGGAGAAGAACGGAAGGGAGCATAGTCAGAGATCGCGTGGAATACTGAAATCCTGTTGTGGCTGGGACTTAATTTGGCCGCGTTAAAAGCATTGTAAGATAGGCGAGTCGGCGCTCTTGTAGGTCCTTAAATAAAGCAATTTCTTCCGCACATTTTCTGTCATAGGCTACAGTAGGATTATCATTTAGAGCACTGCACGGGCTCGGGCTTACCCGAAAGCCCGGGCCCTGCCAGGCCCGTGGGCCGGGCCGGGCCCGGGCTCGGGCGGGCCGCGCAATGTTCGGGCTTGGGCGTGCCGCGCAATGTAAAAACGGGCCCGGGCCGGGCCCGGGCCGCAAAAATCGGCCCGTGCAGTGCTCTATTATCATTTCGTCAAATTCTCCCTGTAACGTTTACTAGTGCCGTGTAACAAGGACAACTCAACGCCGATGCTGCTAATGCGTATACAGAAGTATTCATTAGAGGAGTTCAATTAACCTATGTCTCTTTTTTTTTCATCCAGGCTGATGACCGATGTGGGTCTCAACTAAAAGACAACGCCACATGCAATGTAAATATCACTTAAATATTTTCAATTACTTTTTCATCTTCCTCTATCAATATTTAGAGAACATATGTTAGAATTTATGCATTGCCGGGCTCAGCCGGTTAATAATGCATGCAGTCATGTATGCCATATTAGCCCTTTACGTACGAGTGTTGCATTGCGTTACTATACCATAAAAAAGATTATTGCGTAGTTTTGGCAATGAGTACGTGACTTCTGTCTAAATAAATGTCTTCGCGAAGCACTGAATAAAACACAGCAAGCGTCAGTTGTTTGATTAGAGCAGCAACACATGACGAGGAAGAAGTTCTGAGGATACGCACTCATGCAAGAACTCCAGCTACAATGGTGTCGCATACGCGATATACAGGAAATAAACTATACACCTATGATTCACATATGACCAGAGCTGTCTGCACAATTTCTAAACGAAGCCTTAGGTGATTTTGTTTTTAGCCGCCTTCCAGTATTCTGCCTTGTCTTTTCTACATATTGCTGAAAATGGTCCTGCAAAATGTTTTTCCCTTTAATTTACTATACCTGTTACAATGTGTTTTCCTCATTTAGACGGGAAATAAAAGTTTTCTTTTGAATATTTATATGGCTTCTTCTCAAAGGGTTGTTTTAATAACAAGAGTACTCATAAAAACCAAATCATCCCAAGGGCTCTAGATATCATCAGCTTTCTTTATTTGCATTGTATGACTAAAGCTTCTTTGAGTGATTTCAATTGCCAGTGCCTTGCGCCAGCTGACCGCATATTATGCCTGGAAGTTTCCTAATTTTATCCCACCGCACAGTTAGCTGCCGTCCCCGACTGTGATTTCCTTCCATTGGCTCCCATTCTGTAACTATAATAGAGCGCCGTTTTATCTGCCCTACCTATTGCTTGGCAAGCCCAATGCCATTTCTTCCTTATAATGTCAAGAATATTAACTTGCCAGGATTCCTGCCTCATTCTCACTAGAGTCTTTCTATCTCTTAATGTTACACCTATAATTTCTAATTCCTTAGCTTGTTGTGGCGTCCTTAAGTTCTTGTCAAACTCCTTTTTTTGAACTCGAAGTTTCGGCCCTATATGTTCGTACCGTTCGAATGCAATGGTTTTACCATTTCTAGTAAGGGATAGCGCTAAGCAGCCAGTGATGACTCAGTAACACATAACATCAAAATCACCTTGATATAATATCGTTTTATAGTTTTCCGATCTTACTACTATTCAATGTATTTAAAATCATTGATGATGTCATAACAGGCGCGAAGACCCACAGACGCCAATGGGCGTCTGTGTCGCCCATTGGCCTTCAATCTTGAAGGCCAATGGGCGATTGTGTATGGGGATGAAGTGCGAAAGGGATAAAATACTGCGATAGTTAGTGTAACCTGTGCCAATAAGGGGTGCAAATTCGACCGCTTCCGTGAAAAGCGTGACTCGTGTTCTAGCTACTTTTATTCATTGAGCATTGACTTTTCGTAGTCTTGACGTCACATTCTTTCTCATCCTTGCCGTCGGCATGGCTTACTTTTGATGCCAAAGCTACAAATTGCGCATTGTGCGATAAAGCCGGCGTCTGTAGGAGCAAAACGGTACCTTAATTGCCATTGGCTGTGACTGCACGTCACGTGCGCGCCTCGACAAAGCTGAGCAGGTGAAAGGTATACCTGCTGCCGCGGCAGGTGTTGCGGGAAGGGAAAGAGCATCGCAGCGACGATACCTTGACCTGGCTCTCGGAAACCTATGTTATCCGCGCATTCCATGTAAGCGCAACCTCTCGTCTGCGTTCTAACTTCACCTCTGTAATCGCTATACAGAAATTGAATGTATAAAAACAGGATACATTGAAAGGGAAAACGTTGGGGGTGATGCGTTTCGAGCCTACGATCCCATGTTCAGATGTCCAGTCTCTTACCCACTGGGTTACACCAGAACCTTCTTTCTACCATTGGCCAAACATCTCAACTCCCTCGCTTGCCTGTGAGGAGTTCATAACTCGAAGTATTGCTCAGCGGCGGTCTATTGTACAATACTGGTTTCGAATTCACAACTCGCAAGAAGAGCTTACGTGTCCTCGAATGTTTATACTACTCTTAAGGTAGTTAGTCGTGCGGTGGATGTTGTAATGCGATTGTGAAGAGGAGGAATCAAGCTTTGGCACAACTGAAAGTCAAGTAAACTAACTCCTTATTCGGCGAACATGTGCCCACAAGGACAAGGTACGTAGACTCAGGCACACCGAGGGTGGCTACAACAGGCGTCGATCGTCGAAATCTGATCCGCGAGTCGAGCACGTTGACCATTTTTTGAAGATTGCCGCGTAATCGCTTGAGCTCACCTGCCTTCCAGGCTGTACAGCACCATTCGCGACGCACATTCATTCTGATTACACAAGGTTTCGTGACAACATAGACAAGAGATGGAATCGGCTACAATGATCAATAATGCTCTAATACATGCAGGCGCATCTTGAGCTGGGCAATAGCATTAACTGTTTCTAAGCCGGCAAGCAGAAAAACATAAACAAGGACGCATGTAAATATTCAACTGCGGCATTCATAAATCAATGGTGGCTATGTGCCAAGAAACAATAATAATAGCCAAACGTATATATATATATATATAAATGGTATCTGAAAGCATTTCAGCATCACTATCTGTGTCCTGTGCAATTCACGGAGACAAGACGAACCAATAGAAAAATTTATCTAGAAAACTCATAGTTTTTTCTACCGCAACAAACACAATTTTTCTATAGTTTCCAGCACTTCAGTATCTGTGAACATAGTGCTGCAGTTTTCCCTTAAAGGCATGGTGCCAACACCAATTGCGGCCAACACAAAACTAATTTACTCACATTTTTAGGTTCCCAGTGAGCGAAATGTTGTCAGTATTGCTTTATGGTATTTTCGGCATACATTTTCTGCATTCACAGTTGCGATAAAAGTGGACATCAGGCAGCGCTTGGTAGCAATTTCTTTCAGAATGCGCCTCAAGAACTGCTTATTGGTTTTGGTCGATGTATTTAGCACAATTAAAATTACACGTAGTCTGGCTGACCATAAGTGAGTCTCAGTAGGGATAACCGGTTGTTCAAAAGGAATTGTGGCAAACGTTGCTTTAATAATAATGCTCTCAGCATTGACCATGCTAGTTTATAAACGCTCTGTTACACTAACCCGAGTTGACGTAGATAGTGCTTTATTATATTATCAGCGTTCAGCATGGGTGCTGGCGGAGGCTCCGGTTGTGCTGTAATAAGCTGGTAGACGAAGCCTAGAGTTCTTTAAGCAATGCACTCAGTTTGCACAAAAAGATCGTTTCCAAGGCTGGTGGTCGAAATCATCAATCAGCATTCTAAGTATGGAATGATTCAGGTTTGAAAAGAAATCGGGAAAGCAATTATATGAAAACTCCGAGCGCGTTTCTGCCGTCAGCGTCGCCGTGAGGTTCCGTATAAAGTACAAGAGCGGTAAAATCGTCGCCGCGCGCCATATACTGTATGTGAGAGCGAAAGCGTGCAAGGGTGACCCGGCGATCGCAGCTCAATCTCACGCACGCGGAGGAGGAAAGTGGCAAGGAAGCGTGCTGTATTCCGTCGCACACAACGCTCCGGGGGGAAGGTAGGGAGCGAGGGGGCGTTCAACTCTGGACGGGTGGGCGGCTGCGCCGCCGCTGTACCTTGAAAGCCATCTGTGTAGGGGACACAGTCCACCATATGGTGTGTTTTTGCGGCTTAGTTCGCACTGATACGACACTCAGCACGAAGGTCAATACTCAAGATGCTGCAACCGCGCTTCCTCACTCCAGCGTTTCGACAGCGAGTTTCGGCGGCCATCAAGTGAGATGTGTTCATGTTCGCATGTTGATTGAGATGTTATGCCTATGTTTACAAGTTTATGCGTTAGATAAAACTACTATCCTTACGAAACCTGTCCACTGATTTGCTATCGCAATCGATGCTTCGCTTGTCGGGCGAAACTACGAGATTTTTTATATCAGCCCTTTACTTTACCATGTCGATTTATAGTGTCGTAGTAGACTGCAAGAATATATTTTTAATCGACGAATTTTCTTACACCCGAGGTAGTTTTGTTGCCCCGCATTTTTGCGTACTAAATAGTACCGTTTAGGTGCTAAGTACTGTTGCTGTAACTTCAGCCGGTACAAGTCGTAGCCACATTGGCATGCTGAAATGCTGCAAGAAATAGGTGCCGCATCTCTGGGACGTGTAAAGAAAATGTATTACCCTAAAAGAAAATGTGTGCATGTATTTTTCGGTCTTTTCTGGTAACATGAGATGAAAAGCAACGTTAAAATATTCCCCAATGGTACACTTGCGTCAATGTGCTTGTGTCAAAAAACCATTATTCTACCCATAATTATGTGTGTTGTGAAGAATACTGAGTGAAAATAGTAAGAGCACTATTTCGCGTAGCTTTATTGTTATTTAAGTGCCTTTTCTTGCCCTGCTTAATCGCCTTGAACAAGTTGCAAGCGACAAATATCTGCCCATGACTTGCGCTCATTATGATTTCCGTTATCCGACTAATTATGTTTTTTTTACTACATCTTCACGCCAGATGCCACGGTGGTGTCCTGGACGCGTTGGCAGGTGCTGTAGGAAAGAGTGCATCTGCAAGGCATTACTAAACCCATGCGACTCTGGCAAATCGAAACATGAAAAGAACGCTGATGTGGCACCGCCTGTGCCTGGACACGAAGGGGAATGCACTCTTGAGTGCATGAAGAAATGCTACAAAACATGCCCGGAATTGAAGACAAAGCCGGACGCCTGCGCAGTGCGTTGTGCACCTGGCTGTCAGAGTCGATGTGGTGGCAGATGAAAGCAAC
This sequence comes from Dermacentor silvarum, assembly GCF_013339745.2. Taxonomy (NCBI): domain Eukaryota; kingdom Metazoa; phylum Arthropoda; class Arachnida; order Ixodida; family Ixodidae; genus Dermacentor; species Dermacentor silvarum. Next base: position 100,182,289 of record NC_051160.1, read on the forward strand.
AAGAAAAATTAATCCGGTTATCGACTCTTCTTGCAATAAAGATTTGCGTGGAAGAGAAACCAAATAGCTTCAACGTTTTTTTTATGGGGTGTACAGAAATTTTGAAGAACCCATGGGATCAGCATTTTCAACAAACATGCGTGCTTTTTATAAGCTATGCAGTCCAATTAGGAACAACACATCAAACGCAAGTCTTCTTTGCGCGCAATCAAATATAGAATGGTATGTTTATTATATGATATGATATTATATGAATGGTATGATAGTAAACTATATGGTGCAACAAGTCCCTGAACACGTGAGTAGTTTGTAATTTTCGCGCGGTGGGTATGGGTCGCCGGCGTGTAAAGAAAGTGTTAGTAAGTCACAGTGTCTCCGTATGGAGATGCAGATCAAAACAATTCAGTAATATAACCGTGAATTGGAGTAGCTGTTTTTAATGAAACATTGCTCTTTCTTAACATAAAAGAGGGATTTTAGGTGTTCTGAATAACTGAGGCTGCGGCAAACGAGAAATTTGAACAGCGACTCAGCACAGCTCCGTTAAAACGTGGATGTGTCTATCTTGAAACATATTTTTCTTAAATAGTGCCTCGCCGCTTCACATTAGACGGTGCTCATTACGTTTATTTGTGTCTCATTAGTCGTTTGTGTCTCATTATTTGTTTCAATAATAGTCACACCGGTGTGCAGCATGACTCCTTCAAGTTTTGATGAAAAAGGCAAAGAAGAATGTCGCGTTACCATATAAAGAAATCGTGACTGAAAGGGTAGCATTTGTTCACCGAGTACAGCGAACCCTCCAGCGCCAGTGTTAACGCAGAAAAGACGAAGGTAATGCGTTTCAAAAAGAACTTCTTGGGCAAGTTGGGGCTGAGATTCGCTAGGTATACTTCACTGTGGCGCGAAATACATTTCGTGAAAAGAGGACGGAAGAGAGGAGACAGTGAAGCGCCAAACTACCAACTGTTTAATTACCAACTGTTAAATAAACAGTTGGTAGTTTCGCGCTTGGTGCTAACGACCAACTAGAAGATAGACACGTGGTTCCTTCTCTTTTATGATGACAGTGTGTTCATAAACATTGATAAAACACTCGCTCTTTGAATTAACCACTTCGACTATTTTCTAGCGGCTAGTGACACACACAGAGCCAGATTATTATATATGAATTATGGCTCCGCCATAATAGGCGAACTGCGTACAGAGAAGTGTGCTAAGTAGGCCTCGATATTTATGCTTCTCACGAAACCTCCTTTGCTAGTTGGGTGCATCTTTGGCAATTGCCCGTAACAACAGTCAGTCCTCGGTACGATGTCAACTCCTTAAGCCAGTACATGTCCCAGAATGTATTGAGTACTTCGCTTTTCGGCACAAGGTAATTAACAATTGGAGTTACCTTGGTCGAGCATTCATAGCATTTCGCTTGTGACGGTGACAGCACAAATGTTCAAGTTGAGGCTCTAAGCAAACAGGCATTTTCGTTATGCTTTTGTGTCCTTCCTTTTGTGCAATGAGGTCATCTGTACTATGGAAGAAACGAGAGGTGGCTCTTTGATGAGATCGGCGACAGGTGGCTTTGTGCCCCACTACTACTGTAAATGCGGTCTGTGGTACTAGAATGTTTAAAACGAAGTGTACTGTGCTTGATGGGGAGAATGAGTGGAAACGTTGTGCTAGTTTGTGCGTAAACAGACTTGATTGAACTCAACTGACCTGTCCTGTGTCTTTGGTCTCACCCCACCTCTGTCTGTAGCTAAATAATTCTAGATAAATATACTTCAAGCTTGGCGAGGGCGCGTTCCTCGGATGATAGTCCACACTTCGTTCGAATAGAAGTAAACAAACTGCCAGTTTCTGCTACGCCCTACAAGAACCAAGCGTTTTATAAATTTTAATTCGGCTTCTTATTGTAACTGTTGCGAAGGTGGCACATTTTCCAGCCTTTTGAATACCTGGCAGTTTTTGCATGTGTGCCATTCAGTGACGGCTGTTTTTTCGATGAAAGATAATGTCCTTGAATTCCTGGAGGATCGAGTGCGTTTCATTTCACTTCTTGCGCTGCTACATGTTGAGAAATGTGTTGAACGAACAGCAATTTGCCAAACGTTCAAGTGGCAGTTCCAAGAATAATTCGTTAAAATATATTGCACTTCATGCTTGTGAATGTTACGATGACTTGGACATAACAAAAGAAAAGTTTCCTTATAAACAGAAACCGCGGTCAGCAAAGCCCTGGGGGACTTTGCTGACCTGAAGTGAATCTGAAGTCGTCCACGTTCCCAAAGAAAGTCCCCGGCATTGGCCCTTGCATCAGTGAGTGGTCGCTCCATGATGGTCAGCCTATAGCGAGTTCAGAAGCCTAGCCTTGGCGGCGGTTACCGCTTGCCCTGAATTCGGCGGTTGCTGTAATCACGAAGGGAGCTTCTTTGGTGACCCGTCAACAGTCGGTGCCATGCACCGCCGTCAACTAGGCAGGCGCAGGTCTAGTCCTCGCTTCGAGAGAAGCATCGAAGGCATGACTATTGTCGTTTTGAGACATACCAGTAGTTACCGCTGTTCCAAGGAACTGTTTGACGCCAACGTGGAGCACTAGGTATGTGCACCTCGGTCTGTGCTTGTCGCGACTGAACCACTCTGATACCAATTAGGATCATCGGGTATGCGCCAGTAGATGTGTCCCGCTCTTAAATGAACTTCTGTGATGCCACTTTTTGTATGCAGTTATGCGACGCTCTAAGATACAAAAAAGTAATAAGTTTATCTGATGCTGAGCGGAATCAAACGTACCTCGCAAGGGTTCATCAAGGACAGAAACCCGACAAATTGATAGGCTGTCCCAGAAACGAACTGGGGAATGTACCTCTTTTCAACGAATGCCCTTCAGGCCAATGCCTTAGCGAGCTGCGCGTTGAGCGCATTGGGTATGTTCCGCTTTTCAATGAACCTCTCGCCATCTTGGATCTCTGAGTACGTGCTATTGTTTGTGTCGCCAGTGAAAGCAGAATCCTAAGTGTTCACAGGCACCGGCGCGCCGTGCTTCTCGTCTCGGAGGCTAAACGCGTACTTATCGACTGTGCCACTAGATGGCGCAGCACGTACAGAAAAAATAAACGCGAGAGGGGCCCTATTGTCGTATTACGCGTGTCTCAGTGGTCGCACGCACCGGCGCGCTTTGCATTTTGGAGGACACGAGCAGGCACCGCGGCTGCGTCGCTAGGTGACGCCGAGCGTTGTTACACGAAGAAGAGTTTTGCTGCAGCACATGCCTTATACATAACTCGTTTCGACGTTGGCAGTACGTTGTGTCGCTGTGTTGATTCAATGCACATTCATTACCATCGACAGTCATTGCGAGATGGGTTCTGTTAGGAATTTTTAGATTCTTTGTGTGTCCTTTTCTGAACGTATCTCAGAATTTAGAGAACCGGAATTGCCGGTACCGTTTAAGAGGCATCGACATTTCTTTCCATACAGTAACAATAATAATAATATTTATCAAACCTAACCGATGCGCTACTTACAGAGGAGAACTTAATTTAGAAAGTCCATAACGAATAAAACAAGAATCTGTATGTCTATATCATCATCATCATCAGCCTATGTTTATGTCCACTGCAGGACGAAGGCCTCTCCCTGCAATCTCCAATTACCCCTTTCTTGCGCTAGCTGATTTCAACTTGCACCTGCAAATTTTCTAACTTCATCACCCCACATAGTTTTCTACCGTCCTCGACTGCGCTTCCCTTCTCCTGGTACCCTTTCTGTGATTCTGTGACTTTAATGGTCCGCCGGTTATTCATCCTAGTTTTCTGCCATCCTCGACTGCGCTTCCCTTCTCTTGGTATCCATTCTGTAACTCTAATGGTCCTATCCATCCTACGCATTAGATGGCCTGTCCAGCTCCATTTTTTCCTCTAAATATTGTTACGGGGATGTTGGGAGTATAGGCTGGATGTATTTACAATATATACACAAGTAGAGTTAGTGCGGTCAAGATAGCTGACCAGCAACAACACGAAGCAGCCAGTGTCTCTCGATCTTCTGCTTCTTTTTTTTCCTCCTATCCTTCCGTAACAGGACCCCCGGGTGCTGAAGTGCCGTCTCGGCGCATGTCAGGCGAAGAACTGCGAGCGAAGTATGGCTTCAACCGCGAAACGTGCACGATGTCAACTGGCGTCGGACTTGAGGACGTATCAAACTTTAACGGCGAGATCTCATAATTTACGTCGTTAACCTGACGTAGGACTTCATAAGGCTCTATGTAGCGAGAGAGAAGCTTCTGGGAGAGACCGACACGACGACATGGTGACCAGAGAAGTACCCAAGCACCTGGGGCGAACCTAACGTCGCGATGGCGGCGATCGTACTCTTTTAACACGAAAGTGTTTTATGCCGGGGTCCACCAAGACTTCACTGACGTATTTCCGTCACGGAAATACGTCATAGAACATAATACAAAGAAAGAAACCAGAAGAAAAAGTTCCACAAACATGCAAAATTTGGAAATCGAACCCACGACCTCTCGGTCCGCGACGATAGATCGCCGAGCGTTTAACCCATTGCGCCACAAACGCATTTGCAGAGAGCTACACAGACGCGCCTTATATATCTAACACTCCTCCGTGTACCCGCGCTCTTGCTCGGGGCGGTGCCGCCGCCTACGAGCAGAAAAGAGAAGTACTGCATTATGACACTAACGCGCACCGACAGTGAACGCTTCGGTGGTCTCAGCACTACGACGCCTCGATGCCAGCATTCGAAGGGACGCTGGCATCAAGAAGCACTACCAACGCCACTTAGGTGGCGTTCACCGTACTCAGCACAGCGGAGCGTGGCCTCCGCAATTAGCTCTGAAAATGTTTCTGAAGTTGATCGCGGAGGCTGCAATTACGACGCGCTGTACGCGCTGATTTGACTCGGTGACGATTCAGTTACGTGCTTTGTCTTGCGCGTTGTATTAGTGTGTCAGTTACGTGCTTCGTCTTTCGCGTTGTGCTAGCGTGTGCAGCGTAGTGCAGCTTCCATATGCACGACGGTTGCTCATGGTCATCGACGTTGGTAGTCGTGATGGAGGAGACGTGCCACCAGGCGTCAGCGTGGGTGCATCAACGCCTAAGGGCGCTTTATTTAGCCACAAAACACCAATAGACATTATATATCAATGTGCAATAAACATTACACTACTTCTGTGAAGACACGTTTCACTTTCGTGTTCTATACCGATTCCTATATAAGAGGGATCAACCACATTTTTTGTATATCCGGCGATGCCAATAGACGAGATCGGGCGACTTGACGCGCCATGTGAGCGCGATCCATGACTTCACGAGCGTACTCAGTTGTAACACGTGGCACAGAAGGTAGGATGGTGTCAAATGGCCATGTGGGGTCGCGACCATACAAAAGATAAAAGGGTGAATATCCTGCGGTGTCATGTCTGGACGAGTTATACGCGAATGTCACGTAGGCTAGCGTGGCGTCCCAGTCGCGGTGATCATTGGACCCGCACATCGACATCATCTCTGTGAGTGTTCTGTTGAGACGCTCCGTAAGACCGTTCGTTTGTGGGTGGTAGGCGGTGGACAGCTTATGCTCTGTGGCACAAGAGCGGAGGAAGTCGTCAACAACTAGGGACAAGAACGAGCGGCCGCGGTCGGTTAGTAATTGTCGAGGTGCACCGTGGTGGAGGATGACGTCATGGTGGAGAAAATCTGCGACGTCAGTTGCGCAACTAGTCGGCAACGCCTTGGTTATCGCGTAGCCTGTCGCGTAATCGGTAGCGACGGCGATCCACTTATTCCCTCGAGTCGACGTCGGAAAAGGGCCAAGCAGGTCAAGGCCTACGCGAAAGAAAGGTTCAGAGGGAACTTCAATTGGATGGAGTCGTCCGACAGGTGGCAGGAGAGATTTTTTTCCGGCGCTGACACAATTCGCAAGTTGCGACATAACGACGCACAGAGGGGTAGAGTCCCGGCCAGAAGAACCGGCGTCGTACGCGGTCGTATGTGCGCAAAACTCCAAGGTGTCCCGCCGTTGGTGCATCGTGAAGTTGCTCGAGAACGACGGATGGTAGATGACGAGGAAGGACAAGGAGAAACTCAGGGCCCTCAGGGTTGATATTGCGGCAGTAGAGGATGCCGTCGTGCAGCACGAACATGCGGCATGGGCCCTCGGTGCTGCCAGATTGCACTCCGGCGATGATGGCCTGCAAGGACTCGTCACGATGTTGTTCAGCGCGCATGTCGCACATGTTAGTGAAAGCCAACACGCAGGTCTCCGGATCATGTGCAACAGGATCAGGAGGATCCACGGGATGACGAGAGAGGCAGTCAGCGTCCTTGTGCAGACGTCCAGACTTGTAGATGACAATAAAAGAAAATTCCTGGAGCCGCAAAGCCCAGCGACCAAGCCGTCCTATCGGGTCCCCGAGGGAAGACAGCCAGCAGAGGGCATGATGATCTGTAATGAGCGAAAACGTGCGGCCGTACAAATATGGCCGGAACTTGGCGACAGCCCACACTAAAGCCAAGCACTCAAGCTCGTTGATGGAGTAATTCCTCTCAGAAGGTGACAGCAGGCAGCTGGCGTAAGCTATCACGCACTCGGTATCATTCTGCTGCTGGGCGAGAACAGCACCGATGCCGTGGCCGCTGGCGTCAGTGTGGACTTCGGTCGGTGCAGATGGATCAAAGTGGGCAAGTATGGGAGGGGTGGTCAGAAAACCGATGAGAGCGGCAATCTCAGGCAATGCCCAGGATTGGGCAATGCCAGGCAATGCCCAGGATCCCAGGCAATGCCCAGGAGCAATATCCCAGGCAATGCCCCATAATTCCTCAAATAGCCCTGCTAAGCTAGCCTTACTGGAGAGGTTGCGCGTGTTGAACGTTACCAGGTTATTGGGTTATACATAGTATGTCTATAAAAACCTAACGGAGTGAGGGCAAGAAAACTTCAGTACGCCTACGAAACTATTTTGGAAGGTAGATGATGATGAATAAACATTTATTGGGCCCAAAATATATTGGTGGTGCCCACAGGCACCCGACCGGGTGGTTCCCTAGTCACGGGACCCATATGTTCCCAGCAGCTCCTGGCCCCTGTCCGTCAGTGCGAGCTGAATAGGTAGGGCGGGGCTGGATAACAAGGTCTCCCATCGCTCAAGGGATTGGGGATTGGGGGTGTTGGCGGGAAGGGGAGGGGGGGGGGGGGTCTTGAGTTCTGTGCACTCGGCGAGGATGTGCGGCAGGGTGCCGTTTTCTCTTTTGCAAAAATGACAGAGCGTATCATGTTCCGCGGGGTACATGCGGTTCATCAGTACGGGATGCGCAAGCGATCCCGCCTGCGCTCGACGCAGGATGGTCTGTTGTTGCCTGGTGAGTTTGGGGTGCGGTTCTGGCAGTTTGCAGCTTTCCTCTCGGTACATCCTGGTAATGTCCCGAAAGCTGGTAACCGGGTGCTGTAGCTCTTCCGGCTCGTGCTCTGCCCGGATTGACATTTCTCGGGCATGGTAGTCGGCGATGGTGTTGCCTGCTACCTGCGAGTGAGCCGGGACCCACACGAGCTCTATGGCTCTTCCCGGAGGCTTCCACTTGGATAGAATGGCTCGGGCCGCGGAGGAGATTACCCCCCTGCGGAAGCTTCCGTAGGCTGTCCTTGAGTCGGTGACCACGGTGTCCACGCTCGTCTGTGCGAGTGCGAGGGCCACGGCCGCTTCTTCGGCAACTGCGGGGTCTGTTGTCTTCAGGGACGCGCTGACGACCAGCCTGCCTTTTGACGTAACCACCACCGCTGCTCGGTCACTGTGTTTTCGGAGCGAGGCGTCCGCGTAGAGGACCCTGGGGTTCTCTTCCAGCTTCCAGGCCATGGCTTTAGCCCACGCGGTGCGCCTCTCGTCGTCCTTGCCTGGCGTCATGTTCTGAGGAAGAGGTTTGGTGTGAATGGTCGTCTTCCAGTCTTCCGGAAGGGCCGCCTTGATGGGTACTGGCTCGATCTGCAATCCTATCTTGCGTAGGATGGCTCGTCCGGGTTCCGTGTGACTGAGCCGGATTCTCTGATTAGAGAGTTGGGCTTCGATGAGCTCCTCCACCGTGTTGTGGGCTCCCATGTCTAGCAGTCTTTGCGTGGACGAGTATATGGGCATGCCCAGTGCTTGCTTCGTTGCCTTACAAAGCATCGTGTTTAGAGTGTCCCTATTCGCCTTCGTCAGCTGGAGATACGGGCCGGAGTAGGTAACCCGCGACACGACGAGCGCGCGTACCAAGCGCATGGCATCGTCCTCTTTAAGGCCTTGGTTTCTGTTAGACACCCTCCGAAGCATACTAAGTACCTGTTCGGTTTTAGTTTGGATCTTTGTGACGGCGGAGTGTGCCTTCCCGTCGCTTTGAAGCAGTAGGCCGAGAATCCTAATCTGCTGTGTTGGCTTGATGGCCGTTCCGTCGATGGTGATGATCACGTTCGGCGGCAGCTCCTTCTTTGGTTTTCCCGGTGGGACCATGAGCAGCTCCGATTTCTGGGGAGCGCAGCTCAATCCGCACGACTTGGCGTATTCGTGCACGGTTGTTGCCGCCCGCTGCAAGGCTTCCTCCATCCAGGCATCGGACCCGGCTCGGGCCGTCCATACCGTAATGTCGTCGGCGTAGAACGCGTGGTGCACGCCTTCGATTTGCTTGAGTAGATCGGGCAGGGGCAGGAGGGCCAGATTGAAGAGCAGGGGCGACAAGACCGATCCCTGAGGGGTGCCCCTATCACCGAGCTCGACAGGGTCCGACTTCTCCTCGCCTATCCTGATGGTAGCCGTTCGGTTTGACAAAAAATCTTTTATGTAGCCGAATGTCTTTTGGCCACACTTGGTCTTGTTCAGATTTTGCAACACGCTCGCGTGGGACACGTTGTCAAACGCTCCCTTCAGATCGAGGGCGAGTATCCTGCGCGGCGCGTGCCTCGTTGCCTGCTTGACGACCAGTTCATGGAGTTGGATCATCACGTCTTGGGTGCAGAGATGTTGCCTGAAGCCGTACATCGTCTCCGGCATCTGATCCGTTTCTTCGAGGTGCTTCTGCAGACGGCGAAGGACCATGCGCTCCATCACCTTCCCCACGCAGGACGTGAGGGAGATTGGCCGCATGTTGTCTATCGTGAGGGCCTTGCCGGGCTTTGGAATGAAGCGGACCTCAGCGTCCTTCCATTCCTTCGGCAACCGCGAGTTCTTCCAGGCTTCGTTGATGTGCTCTAGGAGGCCGCGGGCCGCTGCACCGCTCATGTTACCGAGTAGTTTGTAAGTTATGGCGTCCCTGCAGGGTGCACTTCTCTTCTTACTTTCATCTATCGCTGCCCACAGTTCCGTCATAGTAAACGGCCGGTCCAGCTCTTCGTTGTCGGGTCCTTCGTACCTATCGGGCACCGGGTAGTGGCCCTTCTCTGTCTTGAGGTACTTCGCCTTCAGGTCTTCCAGGAGCCTGCGACCGTCTCCCTTGTACGTGTTCAATACTTTGGTAAGGTTGCGATTGGTCGCAGTTTTGTACTCAGCGGGTCGATAAGATGCCTCGAGAGACACCACGTCTTCCACGTCGAGAGCTTGCCCTGCAGGCCGTCGCAGGTCTTCAGCCAATTTTCCCTGCATAGTTTGGCCGCGTGCTCGGCGATCTGTTTGTAGAAGCAAACCTCCAACAGACAGGTCAGCTGTGTTTCTGACATTATGATGAGCGCATGACTGACGTGCATGGTATGCTCTCATTGCAGAAGGCGGCAATCATTCCTCCATTTGGCATGATCGAGACACACTTTTAGAACATCTGTTGCAATACTCTTGTATGCGGCTGTGGAAATTAAAATGACAATACAGGAATTTGTCATTTCTTACGGGCCCTTCCAGATATATAAACATCATGTACCACTGTGTCTAAAACCGGACCTTCTTCAATATATTTGGAGTTCACACTTCACGCGCATATTGCCCGATTAGTGTGCAAAGGCAGACTTAGCGGATGCTACGCCGTTTGTTGGCTGCACTAGTGATGTACCCTTCGCGAGTGCACCCATTTTTATCGTCTTCTTTCTTGGTGTACTCATAACTTCAATGTTGCAGTGGCATTTTCAGCAACAATGCCGAAAATATATAAAGCATATTGACTCTTTTGGGAAGAATACCAAGACACTTTAGATAATGCTGTCTCTTAAATGACCACAAGGAGGGAGGGATTATTGGTATAACCTGAATTAAATTGCTGCGAGTGCCCCTATTGGTTTCATGTCCAATTGGTAACAGTGACAACGTCCACTCTTTTAGCTGACAGTGAATAAAAATGTTGCAGTTTCGACCGAAAGGCGAAGCATCAATGGCGATAGCAAATTAGCAGAGAGCTATTTGGAGTAGGGATAGTAGTTTTATTAGCTGTATAAAATTGGACATGCAGTAGCACCAGCAACGCGCAGAACTGTTGTCGACGCCGTTACAGTGGCTAGACCACTGTAACGCCGTCGCCATTTTGCCCGCGTTCGCACCGAACGCGCGCGGCGTTGGTGACTGTTGCCAGGACCTCTGGGGGCGGCTCGGAGGTTTTCGATGAGATCAGAACGGGAAACTCGTCGAGCAGCGTTGGAAGTCTTTACCACCTTCTCGCCTCGCAACGTTTTTATATATATACGCACTTGGTGCCGCAGCTAAACGTCGCCTCCCCTTCCACCCTCCCTCCTGTCCCCCACGGCCTTTCGCGCGACGGAAAAAGTCACGTTTGCTCGCTATATATGGTGATTGTAAAGGAGGAAAGAAACGCTTAATTCTGCAGCCCTTCAGGGAGCAGGGCGCCGAACGCGCGCTTGCTTTCCGACATGAGTTCGCTCCCCGTGAAAGCGCGCGTCCCTCGCGCCCTTTCACTCGCACATACAGCGTCCGGAGCGCGGCGACGATTTCATCGCCGTTGACGTCATACGGAACCTCACGGCGACGGGACGGCGACGACGAAAGCCGACGGCAGAAATCCTCTTTGAAGTGTCCATATAATTGCTATCGCAATAAAAGTTTTCCGCCTGAAAATCGTTGCCTATGCATTTACGTCGTATTTCACTGGCAGTCAGAGAGGCTAAACACAAATTCTACCGCGCCATCGGAACAACACTGTCTGCGGTTGAGTGGCTTCTTTAAGTAAAACTTTCTTTAGTGCATCCCAAGCTCTAGACGCCCTGGGTTGTGGTCTGTGGGGACCGTGCGAAACAAAACTGGCTGCGTTTGGTAAGTCACGTTTCTTTGTGGGCATATTTCTTTGTTGGGTACGAAGGAGTGTGGTTTGTGGTGGCGAAGTCGCGCATGCTGTAGCATTTCGAGTAACATTCTTAGCCTACTGCAACCACTACAAATTTTAAATAAAGGTGCCTTCATCAGTACGGTTTGTCGTTTAATCGTTTGAATGCTAGTCGCATTCACGTAGGCAGTTATTGTGATACGAACTAACAACATTTCTTAGTTCTACATTTGAAATACTTAAACAGGCACTTTCCTGCTTTCCTCGGCTTCATATTTTGTTGGCTTCACGCCTATTGTATCTACGAAATTGAGCCGTACGCTTTTCATGATTCGCCATTTCTGTTGCAGTTGCCGCTCCCTATAACTTAAAGTTGTAATAATTGAGGTTGCGCAATGTCCGCGCGCATGCGTCATGACACCATATAATGAATCATTCACAAAAAAATGAGACACGACCCTAATCCATGACTTAGGAGTCTGCTTGTGACACTCGCACCTCGGCGTTGGTGTACCCTGGTGTAGAGCGGGAAACCGAACTCGGAGGAGCGAGCGAACAGAACTGGCGGAAACCGCCACGCACAGAGGAGCGGGTTACGAAGCGAAAGGGGGACGAGATGCATAGCCCCTTAGGGAACGGCGCAAGAAGCGCACCTTACGCGCCCATCCGGCGCTAACGTGAGAACATGTAATGAGCGCCGACGCGCAGCTGGTGTGCCCAAGTGAGCCACGGAGCAGGTATGCGCCGGAAGAGAAGCGAGAGAGGAGGTAGTGACTTCACTCCTCCGCTGTGTTTGTTCGCTCTGTGTCAGGCGGTTTGTAGCTCTAATTAGCTGCTTTTTATTTCAATTAGTAATGAGAGGGTACCCCTGATTTAAGTTTTACGTCCCTGATGGCGGCACTATTAGTCTTGGAGTTTTACGGGAACCTGCCCTGAGGCGGTGAGTATTTAAAGTGTACGATTGTGTGCTTTGGTGTACGGTAATTAGTTTCCTTAATTGTTCTTAATTATTCCTGACATTTCATTAGCTCTTTACCGTACTATACCTGTGCCGTGATGTCATATCTATCATCCACCATAACTAGAGCCATCGGTGTAAAACAATGGTGTACAACCATTTTGTAAACCTGTTTTTATTTTTCTATTATCTATATTTTATTTCGTCCCACCTCTGTGACAAACCAGAAGCCGGTCCCTAACCTGAAGCTGCTGCGCAATGAAGACTCACTCGGTGCTCTTGCCCTTAAAAATGTTACACAAGTGACTGCTTTAGGAAGCAGACAGTGGTTACTCAAACGGCGATAACGTCTTCCGTTCTGCGGAGACGTTATCAATTCTTGTGACGGTATTTCTTACAGGATATCGCGTTCTTCAGTGCTTTTTTGGAGAATGAACTGAGAGGTTGCATGGTACATTGCCCCGCCCACAGTCGAAATAACAGTAGTATATATGTATCAGCCAGAATAAGGTTAAATTGTGATGGCCTGCCCAGGGAATGGGGTGCTCAATCTGTATTAAGAAATGTTCGTTTTCGTGTAGTTCCTACTTTCACGTGCCTGTTTCTTATATGAAATAGTCACTTTTATTTTTAGTCCAAGCTATGCGAGCGAACACACTGAATATGCATAGTGGCCAACAAACCTGACAAGATTTACGGCACAAATGCGAAACGCGACTGGATCATCAAGAAAGGCGAAAGCAGCCCAATAACGACGATACACAGAACAAACACCCACGACAGGTGCGGACTGACAGCAAAAGGTTTATTGCGGTGGAGGAATATATGAAAAACGGGGGGGGGGGGGGGGGAAGAAACAACACGTGATCAGCAAGCCTTTGTCACATGGTTTTTCGGCATCGCTAAGCAGAAAAACAAATTAAGTTGCCTAAAGTGTGCTGGAAGCGGTGCGCAATGGAAAACGCGCTCAATCTGCTAGCGACCACATAAGAAGAGATCCTGAAAGCGTGTGTAGTACCTTCTATAGGCGAGGTTCGTGTCTAAACAGTGCGATGTACTGGGTCAAACTGTTGCTCCTATTTTATGGTAAGTGCAGCCTCACCGCTTAATTACTAATTTCTATTTAGTTGCATGTATAAGATAAGTTGTCTTTCAAGGCGTCCTAAGGAATACACAGATGAGTGTCTGCGAGAAAAGTTTTGACAAACTAATAAAGGCCAGCATATGTCAAACGTAGGGTTACTCACTCGGCCTCACGTATATAATGGAGGTGAGAGGTGAGAACACAGTAAAAAGAAAGTCTTGCTTTTTCAGGCAGTACGTTTTATCCGTCCCACCTTTTTGTCTCGTGCTGTTCCAAGGCCTATCTGTCTGAGGTAATTTATGTGGCGAACTATATTGTTTACATTGATTTCATAGTTATTTCTCTAGGCTTTTCAATGACTTTGGGTTAAGCATATCGAACTCAGTTGATGTCAACGCTGGCACATACGTTATTCAACGGGGAGCATGTGACGAAAAATGTGGAAAATTAGATGGGGCAATTGCGCCTCTGCCAATCTTGATAATGTAAAGTTGCACCTACGCAGTTTATTAAGGCTGTCTGCTCTAAACTTCTAGCTCCGTAAAATCCACCTCTCGGCATTTACTCTAAACGTCGCATGAATTTTCATAAGCAAGATCTCAATATTGTGGTTATGACTAGTGCAACAATTTCAAGTTTTGCTAAATATATGTACCAGAAGTGTAAGTGCAGTTTTTTATACGAATTCACGCACTGGAGACACTTATCTTTTGAAATAAATTTGATTACCCAATTGAATCAAGCGTCTTAATGCTAAGACTTATAACAGTTTATTCGTGAATCTCCATGAGCTACATTATTGAAAAGGTTTCAAATATTTTTCAAAATTATTTTCTTTTCAGTGTACTGTCAAGGCTTATCTGACGATCCCATTGCACAAAACAGAGCCAAGCGTGAGGCGGTCCCACTGTGGAAGCAACCGATGGGCAAGGTCATACCAGCAACAATTTCTTGAAACCACTGTCTAGCATAGTATTTGCTTGTTAGGCAGAATAAATATTCTGACGTGCTGCTTACATTGCTTAGTTGCTGTTCAGCGCTGGTTTCTATAGGTTTGATTATACTGTTTTTTATATGCAGGCTTCTAATTCGGTTCGAGTTTTCTTGAAACAAGGCCATACATTGGAAGGTGATATTAGACTTCATATGTTCAGTTGCTCCATAAATAATTGCACAAGGACCTTTATCTGTCTTTTTAGGGGGAGGGGGAGGCTCCTAATACAAAATAGTTTCTTTTCATTTGACGGTATCGTTAAAGATCACAAAATAAGGTAGTAAACAATAGGCTGCTGTCACCCTTCATTAGCCGGCATACAGTAACGTCATGAGAATCATCATCACCATCAGCCTATATTTATGTCCACTGCAGGACCAAGGCCTCTCCCTGTGATCTCCAATTGCCTATGACTTGCGCTGGCAGATTTTAATTTTCACCTGCAAATTTCTTAATTTCATCACCCTACATAGTTTTCTACCATCCTCGATTGCGCTTGCATTCTCCTGGCACCCATTCTGTGACTCTTATGCTCCACCAGTTATCCATCCTACGCAATACATGACGTGCCCAGCTTCATGCTTATCTCTCTATTGTCACGTGGCGTAGACAGTATAGAGGGGTCATAATAGGGCTTGAGGCGACTCACGTGAACGATTTCTCGACCACAACGACATAAGTTTTGGGACGGTGTCAAAGACTCAACATCATAATTGACTGGAGATGTCGAGCGAGGATGCGGTGGGGCCCATGATATCGGGCCAGTTATTTAGACAAAAAGCTAGGCGTACTCGGAGGAATCCAAAGCCAAACCAGGGCACCGGTTGCGAAAGTAGTGAGAGGTCGGTCGGTGTCGTGCCTGAGCTTCTGGTGAGCTTGGTCCTCGGTTGTCAATGAACGGGCCAATTGTCGACAATCTTCGGCGTACCGGCGACATCAGAAATTTCAGTGTACTCAGATGAGTCAGGTGTGTCCAGCGTGCATGATGGCTCACGTCCGTACAAGAGAAAGAACGGCGAGAATCCTGTGGTCGCGTGCGTAGCAGTGTTGTACGCATATGTGACGAATGGAAGGACGGTGTCCCAATTGGTCTGGTCCGACGCAGTGTACATCGTCAGCATATCCCCCAGAGTGCGATTAAATCGCTCAGTTAGGCCATTAGTTTGTGGATGATACGCACTTGTGATGCGATGAACAATGTTACACTGAACGAGCAAGGCTTCAATAGCACCAGACCGGAAAACACGTCCCCTGTCGCTCAAAAGTTAACGGGGAGCACTGTGGCCCACTACGAAGTTCCGTAAGATGAAAAAATTACACCATCTTCCCTTAGGGGAACCCTGAGTAGTATGCGAAGCAGCCATGGGGTCGACTCAAGTTCCCATTAGTTTTCAGTTCGTCGTTTTCGTTAGGTTGAGGTACGTAGCTACCGGCTTCGCGAGCCCGAAGTTCGGGATCGGCCTGTCGCCACGGCCGTTTCGTGGCAGCGGCTCGAGCCCTCTTCTCCGCGGCGCTGTCCACGGCGCTGACACTGGCGTTGACGCTGGCGCTGTCCGTGGCACTCATCGCGGCGTTGCGGGAGGAGAATGAGAGGAGCGGAGCGCGCGCGCGCGATTATACCGCGAGCTACAGTGGCGCCCCCCAGCGGAGTATGCAGCGCCTACCGTCGCGCCTCTAACCTAAGCTGCTTCGCATTATCGCGCGCGGAGCCGCAGGTGTTGCCATTCGTTGCGCAATCCGGAGAGGAGAGGAGCGTCGGAGAGGAGGAATGCAGAGAGGAGAGGAGATGAGACAAGGAGAGGAGGGGAGGAGGATGCGCATGCGCAGTGCGGGCTTGGACGCGGCACGGCGGATGGATGGAGGGAGGGACGGACAGAGCCGCCGGCAAGAAATTCTTCGCATTTAAAACGCAATGTCTCTTGCTGTGGCTGTGGGCAAAGCTGCAGTCTCGGCGTAACGCGTGAGGTGGTCCACGCTGACAATTATGCACCTATTCCCAGAGATGGTCGAGGGAAGCGGGCCGTATAAGCTCGATACCGACGCGGTCGAATGAACGGGCCGGGCAAGGGAGAGGCTGAAGTGTACCGGCATGGCGTTGAGGTGGAGTCTTGCGCCGCTGACAGGCCGTGCAAGCACGTATGTACTTGCACACAAATGCATACATGCCGCGCCAGTATAATCGCTGCCGCAGGCGATTGTAGGTCTTGAGAACGCCGGCGTGAGCGCTTTGCGGGTCGGTGTGGAAAGCAGCGCAGATGTCCATGCGCATGTGGCGGGGTAAATCTAGAAGCCACCTCCGGCCATAAGACCCGTAATTCCGGCGATAGAGGAGATCGTCGCTGAATAGCGAAATGAGCAGCTTGGCGACGTAGAGTTCTTGAGGTGGGATAAGTGGATGGGTCAGTGAGAAAGTCAAGGAGTTGACAAATCCACGCATACTTGCTTTGCTCCGACGACATATCTGCTAAGTCAATAGGCGACAAGGGAGTCGAAGAAGCTGACGGAGAAGCCGTGTCAGACGCTAGCGGCGAGCGGGACGGCGCATCAGCGTCCGAGTGTTTGCGGCAGGATCGGTGCACAGCACGAATGTCGTAATCTTGCAGGCGAAGCGCCCAACGACCGAGGCGTCCCGAGGGATCTTTCAGCGACGAGAGCCAGCATAGAGCATGATGGTCCGTGACGACGTCGAAAGGGCGGCCATAAAGGTATGGAGGAAACTTAGCGAAAGCCCAAATTATGGCGAGGCACTCTTTCTCAGTGACAGAATAATTACACTCGGCTTTCTGGAGCATTCGACTTGCGTAGGCAACGACGTATTCTTGGTATCCTGGTGTTTTTTGAGCCAATACCGCACCAAGGCCAACACCGCTGGCGTCAGTATGGATCTCCATAGGCGCATTAGGGTCAAAGTGACGAAGTATTGGTGGCGACGTTAGTAAGCGCCGTTGCGTTTGAAAAGATTCGTCGCACGCTGTTGACCAAGCAGACAGGCCGTTAGAGGCGGTCAGAAGGTTGGTAAGAGGCGCGATGATGGTTGCAAAGTCGCGCACAAATTGACGAAAATACGAGCACAGCCCAATGAAACTTCTAAATGTTCTCATGGAATTGGGCTTGGGATATTCGGCTAAAGCACGGAGCTACGTGTGATCCGGAAGCAAGCGCTCCTTGCAGACGACGTGGCCTAGTATCGTCAACTGGCGTGCAGCGAAGTGGCACTTCTTTATGTTAAGTTGAAGGTCAGCAGAGGTGAGGCACGTGAGAATCGCACGAAGACGAACAAGGTGAGTTGGAAAATCGCGAGAAAAAACGACGAAGTCGTCAAAGTAGCAAAGGCAGGTAATGCACTTGTTGCCACGAAGGATGTTATCCATCATCCGTTAGAAAGTAGCTGGGGCGTTGCACAATCCGAACGGCATGACGTTCAACTCATACAATCCGATCAGTAGTGACGAACGCCGTCTTAGGTCGGTCAGGGTCGGCCATTGGAACGTGCCAGTAACCCGAGCGCAAATCCAGTGACGAGAAATATTCTGCCCTTGCAAACAATCGAGAGCGTCATCGATGCGGGGCAACGGGTATACATCCTTCCGAGTTATCTTATTGTGGCGGTGATAGTCAACACATAATCTGATAGATCCATCCTTTTTGCGCACAAGTGCAACAGGAAGAGGACCAGGGGCTCTGGGACGGCTGAATGACACCACGCGTAAGCATATCATCCAATTGTTCATTGATAATACGCCGTTATGACGCTGAAACTCGGTATGGTCGTTGGCGTAAGGGCGCATGGGAACTGGTGTCAATGTGGTGTGTGACGCTCGTTGTACGACCTAAAATGGTTGAGCGCAATCGAAGGAAGAGCGGAAGCCTCGAAGAAGGGCCAGGAGTTCGCTGCGTTGTGTTGACGATAGATCGGCAGCAATGGAAGGGTGGAAACTGTCTGGACCGGGAAGATTTGGGAACAGGTGATGTAACGGCATTCAGTTGAAGATGAGGTTGGTCCTCTGCAAACTCTACGGAGCGCAGGAGGTCAGCACCTTGTATGTGACCCAAAGATTCCCTACGAAGTAATGTAACGGAGGATGGGAGCCAGTTGGAAACTAACATAGTAGTAGCACCCGATTCAACCGTAAGTACAGCAAACGGCAGTCGGAGGCCACGACAGCGGAGAAGTACCTCCGATGGGGCAAACAGAACAGTTCCGTCAGGGGCGACCATAGAGGTCAGAGGCACAAGGGTCGATGTTTCAGGGACAATATTTGTGTCCGTAGTAACGGCAAGATTGTGAGCGTCGGGATGATTATCCACCGAAAGAGGCTTGCAGCGGCGTATACGGGCCACTTCTGCACGGGAGCAGTCTATGACGGCGCGATGACGTGAAAGAAGGTCCCATCGAAGAATAACGTCGTGGGAGCATGATGGCAGCACGAAAAACTCGATGACATAAAGTTCACCTTGAATAACGAATAACAGCTGAAGGCGCAATGCACTGTGAGGTGGCAGTGCGGAGCATTAGTCCCGAGAGCAACGTGGTCACTTTTTTGATCTTGCGGCATAGGTTTTCGCAGATAACTGAAATGGCGGCCCCCGTGTCAATGAGCGCTAATGCGGCCGTTCCTTCAACATCGACGTCGATACTGTTTTACGGCGAAATAGCTGGAGGCCTTGGGCAGCTCGACGCGCATGCAGCTCTTGCCTCCGGAACTGCAGCGATCAGTTTCCCTCCTCTGTAAGAGGTCGGCGACGCATGTGTGATAGGGAGCGTCATCGCGGAGATAGGGACTGGTGGTTAGCATAGGCTGGCTGGTCGTCAGGGGCGCACCTTGGTGGCGACCGGGCAGACGAAGGAACAGGCCTGCCCATGACATCAAATGGCGAAGCTGGACATCGACGACAATGGCGGTCGACATGTCCAGCGACACCACAGGCGAAGCAGATGGGCCTATTTGCTGGCGTTCGCCACGCGTCTTGGCGGCGGAGGAATGGAGCCGAAGGTCTCGCGAAGGCGAGCGGCACAGCGTTCGCGGTCGTCGGCCAGGCATGGGTCGGGATCACAGGTCGAGCATATACGGTGCAGGATGTTGAAGGGGCCGAGCCGCGACGGAAGCGTAGGTAAGTGGCGCAGTGACGGGTGGTTGGTGAGTCACAGGCGGGAGGGCCTCAGCAACCTGGGTCCGAATGACGTGTTGAAGGTCCGGAGCCAAAGACTGCGAAGGCTCGTGCGTGAGAGGTAGCAATGAAAGCTGACGCGCTACCTCTTCCCGGATAGAGTCCTTGATGGTGGACAGCAGCGGCTGTTGATCGGCAGGGTGGGTAGCTAGCTGCAAGCTTGATAGTGTGTCTGGCGTCATGAGGGCTTGGCGGGCGATCGTGCGCTGCCTATGCAACGCGTCAAAGCTCTCACACAAGGAGACGAGTGCCGCGATCGTGGTGGCATTTCTGACGAGCAGCATCTGAAAAGCGTCGTCCTCGATGCCCTTCGGTATGTGCTTGGTTTCTCCCCCTCTGTCATGGTGGGGTTGACGCGGTTGGAGAGATTAAGCACATCCTCGGTGTAGCCCGTGTTATTCTCCCCTGGATGCTGCGCACGTTCACGCAAGCGCTGCTCTGAGCGAAGCTTGTGGGCCGTAGGCCGCCCAAAGAAGTCCGAAATGGAAGTCTTAAAAACAGGCCAAGTGTGTATGTCGGTCTCGTGGTTGCGAAACCACAGTTGTGAGATGTCCGCGAGATAAAACATGACGCGAGTCCACTTCGTTGAATCGTCCCATTTGTTACTGGCGCTGACCGGTTCGTAGGTCGACAACCAGTCTTCAACATCGGAATCGCATTAGCTGTTGAAGATGGACGGATTCCGCTCACGGTACACGGCGCTGCAGGTGGCGGGAGCTGCCGAAGGGTCAGTCTTAGTCGAGGTGTCGTTGACCATAATGGGTGCAAGAGCCGAAGGGAGCGTCCGGGACCGGAGTTCCAGGTTGATTCAGGAGACCCACGCAACCTCCTCCAAATGCCACGTGATTTATTGACGTGGAAACGTCAACGAACGGCGAGAAACGTCAGGCGAACGTCAAGAAGCGGCGGGGCGACCAGCAGCCAAAATACGGGCAAGCGCAAGCTCGGGGCGCGTGGTTACCTCCAACACTGTGGCTTGCTTGCTGACTTGTCTTCTTCATTATCTTATCTTGTCTTTTTCATTACAATTAGCATATGAGCTATCCCCGGTTGCTCTTTGATCCACACCGCTCTCGTACTGTCTCTTAACGTTAGGCCTAATTTTTTTGTTTCATCGCTCTGTACACGGTCCTTAACTTGTTCTCGAGCTTCTTTGGTAACCTACAAGTTCCTTCCCCATGTGTTAGCACCGGTAGAATGCAATGATTGCACGCTTTTCCTTTCAACGACAGTGATAAACTCCCAGTAAGAGTTTGGCAATGCCTGTCGGATGCGCTCCAACCTGTTTTTATTTTTATGTGAAT
This sequence comes from Dermacentor silvarum, assembly GCF_013339745.2. Classification (NCBI taxonomy): domain Eukaryota; kingdom Metazoa; phylum Arthropoda; class Arachnida; order Ixodida; family Ixodidae; genus Dermacentor; species Dermacentor silvarum. The sequence continues at coordinate 100,203,038 of NC_051160.1, forward strand.
TTCCTTCTCATGATGAGGGTCCCGTGTGAGTAATTGACCTAAATAAATGTACTCCTCTACAGACTCTTCTGAATTGTTTTTCTCTTGCCACGCTGTTGAACATGATCTTTGTCTTCTGCATAATTAATTTTTACCACTACTCTTACACTTTCTCGGTTAAGGTCCTCAAACATTTGTTGTAATTCGTCCGCAGTGTTGCTGAATAGGACAATGTCATACGCAAACCAAACGTTGCTGAGAAATTCGCCGTTGATCCTCACTCCTAAGCCTTCCCAGTCTAATGGCTTGTATAGTGCTAAGCATGCAGTGAATAGCATTTGAAAGATTGTTTCTCTTTGCCCGACCCATTTCTTGATTGGTAACTTTCTACTTTTCTTGTGGAGAATCAAAGTTGCTGTGCAAGTCCTTGTAGATATTTGCCAAGATACTCACGTATGCCTCCTGTACTCCTTGATTATGCAATGCATCTACGACTGCTGATATCTCTACTGAATCAAACATATTTTCATAATGTATAAAAGTCATACAGAGAGCTTGATTGTACTCCGCAGGGTTCTCGATTACCTGATTGATGACATGGATGTGATCCATCGTAGAATATCCCTTCCTAAAACCAGCGTGTTCTTTTGGTTGACTGAAGTGAAGTGTCGCCCTGATTCTATTGGAAATTATCTTGGTTAATATTTATGCAATACTGAAAGCAAGCTAATGAGCCTATAATTCGTCAATTATTTAATGTCTTCCTTCTTATGAATTAGTATAACGTTGGTATTCTTCCACTTCTCTGGCACTCTTAAAATCGTGAGGCAGTAACGTCTGGAAACTATAAAATTGTTTTGATGTCGTGCACAATGCCCTTACCACATAGTACGATAAACAACAGTGACGACTCACCTGATAATGCGTTTCAACTTGTGGCCCGGCGAGCCAGCTGCTTTGCAGCGCAAATCATAGGTGGCGCGACAACTTGTTGCTTGCACCCAGAGCTGCATCGCATGCAGCGGCCGATTGCAGTGTAGCGTGTAACGAGGCATAGTGGGCCTTTTCTTTCTTGTTAAATTCGTTATTGTGACATATGCCTGCACTACCACTGTGGCCCGCGTTTCGCGGTGCGTGCGCGCGCGCGCCAACGAATATCTCTTGTTCTATGCGGAAGTTCGCGGTATATTTGGTTCTGTTTAACTGCATCAAACTTAGAACTTTGGGTGCCTGTGTCGTAGTAGCGGCTAATAAAGAATGAGATTTTGTACTGCGATTTTTACTTACTAAAGTTTCACTAGTTAACTGAAAACTCTTAAAACATTGAAATTTGTGTGTATTCAGACTACCACTGAGAGACGATCTGATCTAGACTTGCTTACTTCTGCGTGTTTTATTATCCTGCGTGTGGTCATTCTCTTCATTATTAAGACATCTTTCTGCCAATGTCATGGAATGCTTCTGGCGGCATGCTATAACTTCACACGAGTCCTATCACCAGGTGCAGAACAATAAAATGCACAACTACAATACAAGCTTTCACGTTTGTCTGCCATACACGACACCACTGAATTCGACTGCTGGTAGCAGCAGGACCAAACATTTAGTAAGGTCAAACGGCTAGCCTTCAGGACCATCAGCACAGTTTTGTTGTATGTTAAAGCTTTGCTTAAGGCAACTGCAGTTTTATGCAAGCCACGGTCGGGAATATAGTAGCAGACTGGCACTCACGGAGCACCAAGCATTTCACATCGTCTTCAACTCAGATTAGCGTAGCGCCCGCAAGCACCATCCAAACCGATCAGACGCTGCTGCTCCGCTGAAACGGTGCGCTGCTATCCCATTGATCTCCACTAGTAAAACAGCGATGCAAAAACGATGGGTAATTTGGCGGCACATTAATCTTTCACTTTTGGAAACAGGCTGATCGCAAAATTACTCGTTTCAGTCGAAACCGAAGAACGCGTCGCAATAATAAACCGCTCAAGCGACAACGAAAGCGCGCCATCCAGCCATTTATTATTTTGATAGTCGAAAGCGGATCTAGACGCGTTCGTTTCTCGCCTTGACCATCTGGCGGTGCAAATATTTGGCGCCAACAACTAAGGAAGGAAGAAAGGAAGGGGAGTACTTTGAAAACCCATACAGAAGACAGGAAGGGAACCAAGTCAGAGAGCGCGTGGAATGCATAGTCCTGTTATGGCTGGGACTTTATTTGGCCGCGTTAGAAGCATTGCAAGGTAGGCAATTAGGGTGCTCTTGCTGGTTCTTAACTAAAGCAATTTCTTCAGCACATTTTCGTTCATAGGCTACAGTGTGATTGTTCTTTTGTCAAATTCTCCCTGTACCTTTTAATAGTGCCATGTAACAAGGACAACCCAACGCATATGCTGCTAATGCTTATACAGAATTTTTTATCGTAGGAGTTAAAAAACTTGTGTCTTTTTTTTACATCCAGGCTGATGACCGATGTGGGTCTCAACTGAAAGACAACGCCACATGCGATGTAAATATGACTTAAATATTTTCAGTTAGTTTTTAATCCTCCTCTATGTATGTTTAATGAATGCATGTAGAAATTCATGCATTGCCGGGCCGCAACCGGTCAATAATGTATGCAGTAATCTATGCCATATTAATCCTTTAAGTAATGCACAAAACATTCGAAATTGATAACGTTGGGAGTGATGTGTTTCGAACGTACGACTCCACGCTCAGATGCCGAGTCTCTTACCCACTGGTTTACACCAGAACCTCCTACTCCAACATTGGCCAAGCGTCTCAACTAGCTCGCTTGCCTGTGAGGAGTTATTAACTCGAAGTACCGCTCAGCGGCGGTCTATTGGACAATATAGCTTTCGAATTCACAACTGGTAAGAAGAGCCTACGTGTCCTCGAATGTTTATACTACTCTTAAGGTAGTGAGTCGTGGGGTGGATGTTATAATGTGATTGTGTAGAGGAGGAATCAAGCTGTGGCACAACTGAAAGTCAAGTAAACAAACTCCTTATTCGGCGAACATGTGCCCACAAGGACAAGGTGCCCTCAGGCACACCGACAGTTTCTGTTAGAGATAAAGAAGAAGGTGTGCCGAGCACGCGCAGCTGCCTCGGACGCTGCTCGAAGAGTTGCGGCCAGTTGACGAAGCAGTCAGACGTCCGCGTCCGGGTATAATCCCCATCGCTGTTTGCTACATAGGTGCCGAAACCCACCCTGTCTTCTGGCCCTCGAGTTTCGGCCACGGAGCAACTACGCACCTAACGCGGCTTCGTCTGGAGGGCCATCACCAAGGCCATTTCTACGATCGACGCCCTGCTGTCAGATGGAGCCACCGCTGTGCGGGTGCTGTACCAGCACCTCGAGCTCGTCTTGGCGAAGCAGGCGGAGCTCGTCGAGTTCGACCGCGCAATTCAAGAGACGCTCACGAATGCAGACCTGGAGGCAGACCTCACCACAGCTTTTGAGTACGAACAATAGTCAGCTTCACCAAGATAAGCGTGCGCCTCGCTACCGAGCCGCGTCCACCGATCCTTGCTGGTCCTACCGCGCAACTTGCCTCGTCACCGTACCCAGCTGACCCTACCGCCGTGCCCGGAGTGTCGCCCGCGGCGTCTTTCTCTCGCGTTGCCCTGCCAAAGCTGCACATCCCGAGCTTTTCTGGGGAGCGACGCGACTGGCAAGGCTTTTGGGACCAGTACCAGGCTAGCATTCACAGCAATAACTCGCTATCGAAGATAGACAAATTTAAATATTTGCTGATGTACCTGTCCGGGTCAGCTAAAAAGGCAATTCATGGTATCCGCCTCGCCGAGGCAAACCACGATGTCGCCATCAAGGTGCTATCTGACCGGTTCGGCCGTCGCGACATGCAGGTCGATGACCATTTGGACCACCTACTCGCAATGGCAGCTATTCGTAAACCAGGCAAAGCGTATGGGCAATGCCTCGGCGCCGTCCGTGCAACGCGCAAGCGGGTCGGAGTCAATCAACACACGACCTCCTGCAACATCTGTGTTTACGAGTTTCACCGGTCTCATGCTGGTATTACTACAAACGGGCAGAGCTTGGGCTGTCACACCAACAAGGTCCATTTTGCTGCGTTTCCTGCTTGACACGGGCAGTCAGTGCACTTTTGTCCGGCGGGACGTTTCTCGAGCACTTAATTGTCCTGTTCAAGCCATTGAGTGACTCAGCCTATTTACGTTCGGGAAAACTCAGCGCCCTGTGACCCTGACATGTAACCGAGTGTCGGTTACACCCCGCAGCCAGCTCAGTACCAACGAGACCACTATAGATGCCCTCGAAGTGCCGAAAATATCTGCGCTAACCAGCGAACCAGCGGATAGTGCCATCGTCACCATGGTGACACATCACGTTCTTGTTCCCGCTGATGCACGCTCTGAGGCGACGACTTTCTGGGAGGACGAGATGAGCATTCTGATAGGCTCCGATCTCTACTGGGAGGTTGTAACCCGACAGATAATTCAACTATCGCCACATGTTAGGGCAGTGGAGACCCTTTTGGGTGGACCGTCCCGGGCACGCACCACGATTTACCCAAAGGTTCCGCTGTTCAAACCACATCACTCTTCAATGCTGTCGGAGAGCCTGCGGCAAACGACGCCTCCTTTGACATGGATATCTCATCTCTGTGGCGCCTCGACAGCCTTGGAGTGCAAGATGATCTTGACGGGATATATGACACCGACATGGTTCTGGAGGAGTTCGAACGCCATGCTTCGAAGAAGATGGGCGCTACGAGGTTCCTCTCCTTATTCTGGAGCCAGGTCTCGACGCTGGCCACAACTTCGCCCTTGCTAGGCAGAGGCTTTTGATGCAGCTCCGACGCTTCAAGCAGCAACCAGATCTCCTCGCCCAGTATGACAAGACGATCCAGACTTATTTTCTCGAATGTCAGGCCGAACCAGTTCCTGACGAAGATGGCCCTTCAAGGCGAAAGCATAGTACATGCCGCATCATGGAGTAATTCGACGCGACGCAGTCATGACGAAACTCCGAGTTTGCGACGCATCGTCTCATGCTCTCGGTCAACCAGCCCTGAACAGCGTGCCTATAAAAGGGCCAAAAATGGATGCTGATTTATTGAAACTGCTGCTCAACTTAAGGTTTCATCCAATTATTATTGTGGCTAACATAAAGAAGGCGTACCTGCAGATGGTCATTTGGCCCGATGACAGAGATGTACTCCGTTTCTTGTGCATCGCTCATCTCCCGACGCAGCATCAACCATTGCCGCCAATTGTTCAGTGGCGGATGACCCGCGTTCCATTCGGCGCCACGTCCAGCCCGTTTCTGTTAGTGGTAACGCTGCATCATCACTTTTCTGTCACTGAAAGCCTATTTCCCGTTACAGTGGCATGCCTGAAAGAATCCTTTTATGTAGACGATTTGGTAGTCGGTGCGAACAGCATTCAGAAAGCGCTCCAAATTAATACCGAGACAAGGACCATTCTAGCGAACGCCGGCATGGAGATTCGTAAATGGGTATCAAATCACTAAATACTGCGAGAAGACTTCCAGAAGGACCGGCTCTCTTTTGAAGACGGAGCTGGCGATCCATACACCATAAAGGTATTAGGACTTTCTTGGGAGAGAAGCGACGGTTCAATCATCATCAGTGCAGATCATGTCATTAGGTTGTGTCAACCATGCCTGTAACGAAACGAACAATGCCTCGAGGCTTTGCAAGGCTGCACGACCCTCTTGTCTTTCTCGCGACATTCTCGGTTCGGGCCAAGTTGATTTTTCAAGATTTACAGAACTTGCAGCAACCATGAGATTGTCCGCTACCTCAACAGCAGCTCACTGCGTGGAATGCCTTGGTTTCCAAACTTCCGACTTTGAGCAAGGTTCATCTACCCCGACAAGTAAACAGCCACAAGAACACACAGTCGGAGTCCCGGAGCTGCATATTTTCGCAGACGCAAGTCTGCGGGCGTATGAGGTTGCAGTCTACGTGTGTTCCGAATCGATGAATTGCCACATGCGCAGTACAGAATTTACTGAGAAAGGAACGAATCGCGCCGTTGAAGCCCATGTCGCTGCCTCGTTTAGAGCTGCTTGACGGCTGCCCGCCTCTACAAATACATGAGGAGGATAGCATGTTTCAAAGCAGGAAGACTGTTATTCTGGACCGACTCCCAGATTCATTGGATGTAGCAAGATCACGGACGTCGCGATCTGTATGTCTGAAATAGGGTCGTAAAAACACAGCGACTGACACCTGGCAACAAGTGGACCCGCTGAAGAAGCAAAGGAAACCCTGCGGAATTACTCACAAGAGGTATCGCGGCGGTCACGCTCCTGCGTTCGTCAATGCAGTGGAAAGGTCCTACTTGGATTTCTCTACCCATGCACACATTGGAGACCGACGTCACCCGCTCAATCCCCTTAACCACTAATGTATTAGCTCCAGACACCACATGCATTCTCACCGCCGTGCAACCGCAAACGTTGCTCCAGGTCGCAGACTACAGCCAGTACTCGCGCATTCTTTGGGTTACTACATGGGTCTACCGTTTCGTCGACAACACAGGGCTACGACGATCCCCTACGTCCGGACCACTGACTGCTCAAGAAATCGAACGAGCCGAGCGTTAGTAGATTAAACAAGTCCAGCAAGTGCACATTTCTGACGACATAGACACCCTCTCAGCTAGTAAACCGCTACCAGCTTCATCTCGCCTGCCACTTCTACGTCCGTTCCTCGAAGACAACGGACTTACCCGCATTGGAGGATGTCTTCAGTTTTTGACAGGTCTTCGGTCAGTACGCCACCCTGTAGTGCTTCCTGGTCGTGACATTGTCACGCAGCTGCTCATTCGTTCAACCCACGAACGGATTCTTCACTCTTGCGTCCAACAGACACTCACCGAGCTACGCGAACGCTTCTGGCTGCTAAAAGGGCACCAAGCAGTGAAGTCTGCCCTGAAAGGATGTCTGATTTGCAGAAGACGCAAGCTCGCACCAGAGTCAGCACCATTGCCACGAGACCGGATTTGTGAAGCGAGTCCATTTACAGTTGTCGGCGTTGACTTCTGTGGACCACTTTATTGTCGTTCAGCACAGCAAACTCACCCCAAAGCCTACACTACCGTCTTCTCATGTGCCGTAACACGTGCTCTTCATCTCGAGCTTACACCTGACATGACAGCTACCAGCTTCCTCGCCGCATTTCGGCGTTTCATCTCTCGTCGTGGCAACCTTCGACCACTTATTCGGACAATGCCTTCTCCTTTCGTCACGGTGCTCGACAACTCGGAAATCATCCCGCATCCAGTTGGGCAGATTTCTGCAGTGCACGTCGCATCGAATGGAACTTCAGTGTCGAGCGAGCGCCTTAGTGGGGAGGATGGTGGGAACGACTGGTCCGCATCACTAAGGACACATTGAAGCGCGCTCTAGCTCGAAATTCTCTCTTTTGAAGAGATAACATCTGTTCTCTGTGAGGTAGAGGCGAAGATCAACAGCCGTCCCTTAACACATTTGTCTGTATATCCTGACAAGCTATGCCCTCTGACGCATTCACATTTCTTACTTGGCAAACTTGCAACGTGCTTGCCCCAAGCGTTTGACGCCACGCTACTCCAGTCAACAAGCGTCGATCTGCGACGTCGAAGCATGCATCGGCAAGCTTTAACAGACCATCTCTGGAAGCGCTGGCGAAAGGAGTGTCTGCTGCTTCTGCGCTCTGCACACGAAGTGACACCACCACGACTTCAAGTAGGAGACGTCATCCTGGTGCTCTGCGACGATTCGCCGCCTATCCTGTGGAAGCTTGTCCGGGTGACAGAACTGCTCCCTGGTCGCAACGGCGTCGCCCGAGCATGCTGCCTGAAGCTGGCACCCGGCTCCGTGATAAGTCGTCCTTCTTGAAGCTCGCAACATCTAGAAAGTTGTCAGCCGCGGTAGTTTGTTACAAATAATGAAGAAGAAGGTGCTGCTCGCGCAGTTGCTGCGAGTTGACGAACGAGTCAGACGTCCGGGTCCAATCCCCGTTGCTGTTTGCTACAGTCGCTACAACAGGCGTCGATCGTCGAAATCTGATCCGCGAGTCGCACACGTTGACTCAATTGTTGAATATTGCCGCGTAATCGCTGGAGCTCACGTGCCTTCCAAACTGTACAGAACCATTCGCCACGCACATTCATTCAGATTACACAAGGTTTCGTGACAACATAGACAAGAGATGGAATCGGCTACCACGATCAATAATGTTCTAATACATGCAGGCGCGCCTTGCGCCGGGTGATAACTGTAACCGTTACTAAGCTGGCGACCAGAAAAACGTTAACGAAGACGCGTGTTAATGTTCAGCTGCAGCATTCATAAAACAATAGTGGCTATGTGCCAAGAAACAATAATAGCCCAAGGTTTATCCCTGTATATATGGTATCTGAAAGCATCTCAGCACTACTTGTGTCCTGTGCAATTCGCGGAGATAAGATGAACCAATAGAAGAATTTATCGAGAAAACGCATTGTTTTTTATACCGCGACAAACAAAATATTTTCAATAGGTTCCTCGCGAGTGAAATGTTGCCAATATTACTATATGTATTTGCTGCAGGCATATTCTACATTCACAGTTGCGATAAAAATGGACATCAGGCAGCGCCTGGTGGCAATTTCCTTCAGAATGCGCCACCTGAACTTCACATAAGTTTCGGTCCATGTATTTAGCTTCATTAATATTACATGTAGTCTGGCTACCCATAAATGAGGGAGTGTCTCAGGAGGGATAACCTGTTGTTTAAAAGGAATTGTGGCGAACGTTGCTTTATTAATACTGCTCTCGACAATGACCATGCTAGTTTATAAACACTCTTTTACACTAACCTGAGTTGAGGTAGACCGTGCTTTATTATATTACTAGCATCCAGCATCGGCGCTGGCGGAGGACCGGGTTGTGCTGTAAAGAGCTGGTAGACGAAGTCTAGAGTTTTTTAACCAATGAACTCAATTTTCTCACACTATCGTTTACAAGGCTGGTAGTCGAAATTACCAATGAGTATTCTAAGTATGGAATGATTCAGGTTCGAAAACAAATTGGGAAAGCAATTATATGAAAACTCCAAGCGCATTTCTGTTGTCGCCGTCGCCGCGAGGTTCCGCACAAATTCCAAGAGCGGTAAAATCGTGGCCGCGCGCCGTATACTGTATGTGCGAGCGTAAGCGTGCGAGGGTGAGCCGGTGAGCGCAGCTCAATCTCGCGCACGCGGAGGAAAGCGGCAGGAAAGCTTGCCGTTTTCCGTCGCGCACAACGCTCCGGGGGGGGGGGGGGGGGGAGGAAGGGGCGTTTTACTTTGGGCGGACGGGTGGCCGCGCAGCCGCTGTATCTTGAAAGCCATCTGCTTAAGGGACACAGTCCTGTCTATGGTGTGCTTTCGCGGCTTAGTTGGCGTTGATTCGAGATGCAGCACGAAGGTAAATTCTCTCAATGCTGTGGCCGCGCTTCCTCACTCCAGCGTTTGGACAGCGATTTTCCGCGGTCATCTAATGAGATGTGTTCATGTTTGCTTGTTCATTGAGTTAGGGTGCCTATGTTTAGAAGTTTATGCGGCAAATAAAACTACTATCCTTGCTTCGTATTGCTGTCCACTGATTTGCTATCGCAATCGATGCTTCGCCTTTCGGGCGAAACTACGAGATTTTTGTTATCAGCCATATAATTTACCTACTCTATTTATAGCGTCGTAGTAGGCTGCAAAATATATTTCTAATTGACGAGTTTTCTTGCACCTGAGGGAGTTTTGTTGCCCGGCATTTTTGAGTACTAAATAGTACCGTATAAGTGCTAAGTACTGTTGCTATAACTTCAGCCGGTACAAGTTGAAGCCACAGTGGCATGCTGAAATGCGGAAAAGAAATAGGTGCCGCATCTGTGAGGAGGGTAAAGAAAAGGTAATACACTAAAAGAAAATGTGCGCATGTACTTTTTCTTGCAACATGAGATGAAAAGCAATGTTAAAATATTTCCAAATCGTACTCTCTTGCGTCACTGCGCTTGTGCCAAAGAAACCATTTTTGTACCCATAACTATATGTACTGTTAAGAATACAGAGTGAAGATAGTAGAAGCACTAATTTGCATACGTTTATTGTTATTTAAGTGCCTTTTCTTGCCCTTCCTATCGCTATGAGCAAATTTCAAGCGACAAATATCCGCCCATGACTGTGGCTCAATATTATTTCCGTTATCCGTCTAGTAATGCCTTTTTATTTGAATACATCTCCACGCCAGATGCCACGGTGGTGTCCTGGACGCGTTGGCAGGTGCTGTCGGGACGAGTGCATCTGCCAGGCATTACTAAACCCATGCGACTTCTGGGAAATCGACAGATGAAAATAATGATGCACTGGACCCGCCTGTGCCTGGTCATGAAGGGGAATGCACTCTTGAGTGCATGAAGAAATGCTACAAAACATGCCCGGAATTGAAGACAAACCCGGACGACTGCGCAGTGCGTTGTGCACCCGGATGTCAGACTAACTGTACAATCCCATGAATGTAGCAAGAAAAAATAATCAGATCATCAACTATTCGTGCAATAAAGATTTGCTGGAAGAGACACAAATAACGCTTCATTGGTGTTTCTTTTTTTTTGTGGGGTGCACTGAAATTTCGACGAACCAACGGGATCAGCAATTCCAACCAACATGCGTGTCTTCTGTAACCTATGCAGCCCAATTAGGAATAACACATCAAACGGCACATCTTCTTAGTGGGGTGCAATAAAATAAGGAATGGTATGTTGATTCAAATTCAAGTCTTTCTTAAGAGACCTTTGAAGCACATTGCAAAGTAATATCGCATGTTAGCAACTTATGAAATAGTGCTCTATAGTTTCGTGTACATCGCGAAGTCGACAATTCACAGTAGATACAGAAATGCCTTCTTATGCAACAAAGTTTTCAGAGGAAGCGTTCCACTATGTAAATTAAAGGAAAACATTTTTGTAAATGGTGATAAAGGTGTCTTGCGGACTCGCTGAATTACGGCATGCTCTGGCCGACTCTAGAACGTAGAACGATAAATGGAAGAAAACGTTGAAATTCGGCTCCCTAGAACAGTTTTTTATGCAAATTGGGTCGCGTGCTCATATGGAGACATCGTAGCTCATTACTAATTTCTTTCGCCACTACGCTTTAGTACTACAGAAAAGAGGGAAATTGTTTATTCACGGTTTTGAGAGTGGGCATCAATGATTTCACAGGTTGTGATACTGGAAGAAACAGTCCTTTTCATCTGCGATGCACAGGAAAACATCGCATTTCTGACGGCGGACCTTGGTTTCGCCACAGACTTCTTGTTACTGCACCGCTGCGGACAGAGTTACTGGACTTGCTCAGGCCAGTAGCCCTTCGCATAGTATAACACACGAAAATGTCGGAACGCGTTTAGAGCAAAGACGGTGACATAAAATGAGCTATAGAGGAAATACATTAAAATTGAACAATGCTACAATGCTACGAAGACAATATTATCACATAAAACAACCGTGCGGGCCGCTTCTGCGGGTCTGCTTCCCGGACGAAACT